>NC_087200.1:215987736-215994261 GCF_015104395.2 Macrobrachium nipponense
AAATCATGAATTGTTTTCAAAGATATATATATATCTATATATATATATATATATATATATATATATAGTATATATATATATATATATATATATATATATATATATATATTTGTTGTTTGTTGGTAATTTTTCTGTTAATTAATTACAAATACTTCACATCAGATTCTCATCTTTAAAATCTTCTTCTTCCAAGCTGGTTCCCATTTTTATATGGGGTCGCCGTTTCGGATGAGCCGTTTCCATCTATTTCTATCCTGCGCTTCTGCCTCATCAATTCCCTTCTCATGTAAGTCTCCTCTCACACAGTCCTTCCATCTCTTTCTTGGTCTCCCTCTTCTTCTTCTTCCTTGCACCTCCACCCCCATAGTATGTCTCCTAGCGTGGTCCTCATCTCGCCTCCTCAACAGGTGTCCATACCATCTCAGCCTCCCCTCCTGCACTTTCTTTGATACTTCCACCACCTTAGTCGGCCCCCCTTATTGTAGTCATTTCTGATCCTATCCTCTCTTGTCACCCCAGACATCCACCTAAGCATTCTCATTTCTGCCACATCCATCTTCTTCTGCTCTGTTTTTTCTCATGCTTGCTGTTTCCGTACCATACAGCATTGCTGTTCTTACCACCGTCTTGTGAAATTTTCCTTTAACCTACGCGGCACTCTTTTATCACAAAGAACTCCAGAGGCCGCTCTCCAGTTGTTCCAGCTGCCTGTACCCGATGTTTTACTTCTTCTTCTATACTTCCTCCAGCGTTAACAAAACAAGATCCCAAATACTTAAACTTATTAACTCTCCTTATTTGCTTTCCACCAAGCTGAATACTTTCTCTATCACCCCCCTCAGTGGTGGTACACATATATTCTATCTTAGATCTACTTATTCTCATTCCTCTGTCCTCCAGTACTTGTCTCCATCTTTCCAATTTCACTTCCAGATCTTCCCTGCTCTCTGCACACAGAACAATATCATCCGCATACAATATGTTCCATGGTACTGTCTCCCTTACTTCCTCTATTATAACATCCATCATTATGTTAAAGATAAATGGGCTCAGAGCCGACCCCTGGTGTAATCCTACTCTCACCTCAAAACCTTCTGTCTCCCCAACACTGCTCCTCACTCTGGTAAATACATTCCAGTACATCTCTTGTATCAATCGCACATACTTCTCTGGCACCATCTTCTCCCTCAGACTCCTCCATACCTCTTGTCTCGAGACTCGGTCATAAGCCTTTCAAGGTCAATGAATACCATATGTAGGTCCCTTTGTCTTTCCCGCGAATTTCTCCATTATTTGCCTCAGACAAATATCCACCATGTGTTTGTTCCCCTTCCCTTCATAAATCCCATCTGCTCTTTACCTATTTGTACTTCTTCTCTCAGTCTAGCATCTATCATCCTTTCCAGTATCTTCAAAGTGTGGGACATCAATTTAATGCCCCTATAATTACCACACTCTTGGACATCGCCTTTCCCTTTAAAATTGGGATCAATATACTCCCACCGCACTCATTTGGTATCCTTTTCCTGTTCAAGGATCTTTATCATAAGATCGTACAGTATATCCACTCCTTCATCTCCTAATGCTTTCCATGCCTCCACCGGAATCATGTCTGGTCCGGTTGCCTTCCCATTCTTCATCTTCTTCAGTGGCATTTCGTGCCTCTTGCCTAGAAAAAAACCTCAAAACCATGCCAATGTTCACTTTGCCCATCCTCTCTTATTAGTCTATTATTTTCTTCATTTAACAACTGTTCGAAATATTCTTTCCATCTCTTCACAATGTCTTCCTCCTTTCTAAGTACTACACTATCTTGATCCTTTATTTGTTTGATATGTGTAATATCTTTGGTGCTCTTATTTTCTAGCCTTTGATAGCTTGATCATCTTCTTTAATCCTTCCTTTGTCCCCAGCTCATTATACAATCATCATACGACTTTGCTTTAGCTTGGGCTACCACCATTTTCACCACCTTGTTTTTCTCTCTGAACCTATCTCTGTCTTCCACTGACTGTGACTCTTCCCATCTTTTCTTTGCCACCTTCTTATCTTTTACTACTTTCTCAATGTCTTCATGCCCACCACCAACTCTCCTTTTCTTCCCATATGATACCAGATGTCTCTCCTAGCAGCTCCTTTCCATGCCTTCTCATTACTTCTGCATTTCGTGCCCACCATTCTTGAACATCTTCAATCCCTATTTCAATATCTTCCAAACCCTCCTCTTAAACTCTCTCTTCTTATCCCCTTCCTTCTCTAATTTGTACCATTTAATTTTCCTTATCCCTTTAGCTTTGGTTTTTTTTTCCCTTTTCAACTTCAAATCCATACATAGCAGTCTGTGTTGGGGGCTACATGGTCGCCTGGAATAACTTTGCAGTTCTCGACCTCCACCAGATTTATCCTTTTATACAAAAAGTAGTCTATCTGGGAGAATCTTCCCCCACTCCTATATGTTATTAGGTGTTCCCTTTTCTTCTCAAAGAATGTGTTTACTATTGCCATGTCGAATGACACAGCAAGTCCACTACACTCTCTCCTTCTGGGTTTCTCTCCCCAATTCCATGGCCCCCATGCACCCGCCCAATCGCCTCATTTTCACTTCCGACATGGCCATTCAAATCTGTCCTAACTATCACCCTCTCATGCTCTTCCAGTTCTTGCATTATACCATCCATGTCTCTCCAGAAATTTCCCTTCTCTTCTTCTGTGCAACCAACTTGTGGTGCATATGCGCTTATAATATTCAGAATCTCTCCATAACATATCTTCAATCTGATGATACGGTCATTCTTTCTATGCACTTCTATTACAGAGTTCTTCAGTTCACTAGACAGTACTATTCCAACTCCATTTCTACCTTGTTTATTTGCTCCACTATAATATAGCTTATATCCATCTTGCAACTCTTTAGCTTTATTTCCTTTCCACCGCATTTCTTGCACACACACATATTATCTACTTTCTTTTCTCTCATCAAGTCAGCCAATTCTCTACCTCTCCCAGTCATGGACCCAAACATTAGACGAAACATACTCCTAAAACCCAATGTGAGCTCGCTTCTTTAGCTGCACCCGCTCCTGATGCAGTAGCCCTCGCCTTACCACAGAGTTAGGGCGATGTCTCTGTGCGTCGTTTACGGAGTAGGCCCTAGCATTACCTCTTTCCATATTACGGCTTCATTCTATTTTTTTTTTTGGTTTTGGCACAGATTTTTACAGCCGGATGCCCTCCCTGACACAACCCTCCCTATTTATCCGGGCTTGGGACCGGCACCAATAAGAACTTGTTGGGCCCCCAGGTGGCTAGGTTGGATTCTCATCTCAAAAATAATTCATCATAAGTCGATTGATAAATATGGCAACGTTGCTGTACCCGGCTTTTAATAATAATAATAATAATAATAATAATAATAATAATAATAATCAATAGTCAGAACAACTCCAGCATTGTATCTAAATCCCCATGCACTCAAATGGATGACCACAGGAAGAACATCCTTAGTACAAAATACAAGAGTAAGGGATATAGCCAGTAACAACAGGCCTATCACATGCCTACCAATAATGTGGAAGTTTACTAACAGGTAGCTATCATCAGTGGAAAGGCTATACATTACCTAGAGGAGACACACACCATCCCCCACCAACAGAAAGGCTGCAGAAGGAAGTATAAGGGCACAAAAGACCAGCTCCTGATAGACAAAATGGTAATGAAGAACAGTAGGAGAAGAAAAACCAACCTAAGCATGGCATGAATAGACTATAAGAAAGCCTTCGACATGATACCACACATATGGCTAATAGAATGCCTGAAAAATATATGGGGCAGAGGAAACACCATCAGCTTCCTCAAAAATACAATGTGCAACTGGAATACAATACTTACAAGGTCTGGAATAAGACTAGCAGAGGTTAATATCAGGAGAGGGATCTTCCAGGGCGACTCACTGTCCCCACTACTCTTCGTAGTAGCCATGATTCCCATGACAAAAGTACTACAGAAGATGGATGCCGGGTACCAACTCAAGAAATGGGGCAACAAAATCAACCATCTGATGATCATGGACGACATCAAGCTGTATGGTAAGAGCATCAAGGAAATAGATACCCTAATCCAGACTGTAAGGATTGTATCTGGGGACATCAGGATGGAGTTTGGAATAGAAAAATGCGCCTTAGTCAACATACAAAAGGGCAAAGTAACGAGAACTGAAGGGATAAAGCTACCAAGAATGGAAGCAACATCAAAACACATATGAGACGGGATACAAATACCTGGGATTAATGGAAGGAGGGGATATAAAACACCAAGAGATAAAGGACACGATCAGGAAAGAATATATGCAGAGACTCAAGGTGATACTCAAGTCAAAACTCAATGCCGGAAATATGATAAAAGCCATAAACACATGGGCAGTGCCAGTAATCAGATACAGTGCAGGAATAGTGGAATGGACGAAGGCAGAACTCCGCAGCATAGATCAGAAAACCAGGAAACATATGACAATACACAAAGCACTACACCCAAGAGCAAATACGGACAGACTATACATAACACGAAAGGAAGGAGGGAGAGGACTAAGTATAGAGGACTGCGTCAACATCGAGAACAGAGCACTGGGCAATATCTGAAAACCAGTGAATACGAGTGGCTAAAGAGGACTGGCACAACAAACCAATGCACGGACAATACATGAGACAGACTAAAGAACTAGCCAGCAATGACACATGGCAATGGCTACAGAGGAGAGAGCTAAAGAAGGAAACTGAAGGAATGATTACAGCGGCACAAGACCAGGCCCTAAGAACCAGATATGTTCAAAGAACGATAACACGGTAATAACATCTCTCCCATATGTAGCAAGTGCATTTAATACGAAAAATGAAACCATAAACCACATAGCAAGCGAATGTCCGGCACACTTGCACAGAACCAGTACAAAAATGAGTTATGATTCAGTGGCAAAAGCCCTCCACTGGAGCCTGTGCAAGAATCATCAGCTACCTTGCAGTAATAAGTGGTACGAGCACCAACCTGAGGGAGTGATAGAAAACGATCAGGCAAAGATCCTCTGGGACTATGGTATCAGAACGGATAGGATGATACGTGCAAATAGGTCAGACGTGACGTTGAATGACAAAGTCAAGAAGAAAGTATCACTCATTGATGTCGCAATACCATGGGACACCAGAGTTGAAAAGAAGGAGAGGGAAAAAATGGATAAGTATCAAGATCTGAAAATATAAATAAGAAGGATATGGGATATGCCAGTGGAAATTGTACCCATAATCATAGGAACACTAGGCAAGATTCCTGAAAAGGAATCTGGAAAAACTAGAGGCTGAAGTTGCTCCAGGACTCATGCAGAAGAGTGTGATCCTAGAAACGCCGCACATAGTAAGAAAAGTGATGGACTCCTAAGGAGGCAGGATACAACCCGGAACCCCACACTATAAATACCACCCAGTCGAATTAGAGGACTGTGAGAGACAAAAAAAAAAATTACTAATAATATGTTTCATTAAAAGTGATTGCTGCCTCAGCAATAAGGCGAAACAAAACGTCGTCATACCAAGGATATACTACGAAGAATGAAATGAAGAGAGAGAGAGAGAGAGAGAGAGAGAGAGAGAGAGAGAGAGAGAGAGACCTAATATATCAATACTATGCAAATGACAGTACAAGTCGAGAATTTCCCTTTTCTCTGAATGCTATTGAAAAATGGAATATTCCCGCGGCCCCCCCAGTACTCAAGAAGTATTTTCCTTATCAAATTTCCTCCTTATTGTCTAACGTTGGGGGACTTTCTGAAGAGAAAGTGGCTGGTTTGAACATAGTTACATTGTCCAACATTTTGACCAAAATTTTCCGAGTCTTCTCTCTTTTCAAGGGAATTTTCGTACATTTGAATCACTAACACACACACACGCACAACGACATACAATTATTAAATAAATTAAATTTATTTTCTTCTTTTTCAAATAAATAGAATTTCCTTTGTGGTGAACAATGTTTTTTTTTCAGTTTACTAAAAAGCAGTCGGTTGTTGATTTATTAAAACGTAAAAATCAGATCCTGGTTTTTACTTAGCTAAACATTTTTCCCAGCACAACTTTTAAACCTACAATATATTATAATTTATGAAAGATTTTAGCGAATACTTTGATGTAATTTGTATAAAGAATTTTTAGAACTATTGGAAAAAGTAAGATGCTTTTTATGATGATGTTATATATTTATTTTAATATTAATACTAGGTAGAAATATAGTTCTCCTTGACTTAGTAAAAAAACAAATCAGAATTATTATAAATTGTAATTCCGCCGGGAAGCATTATTGGGAAGCAATAATATTATTTCTCCGTCTCGATCCCAGATCTCTCTGTTTCTCAAATACATAATCTTCAAAGAACCTTTGTGGAGTCTTTCCCGGAATGGCTGTTTGTTCTTGATTTTTTTGCCTTTTCTGTGTTGTTGTTTTTGCAGCTGAAATACATGCTACGCTTTTCTGTATTTCCAGCTA
>NC_087200.1:215994761-216022261 GCF_015104395.2 Macrobrachium nipponense
GTTGTTAGAGTTTGAAAATGCATCATAGTCTGTAGCAAGTAAATGTTATTTTTTCCAATTTATTTTATCTCATAAACATGACGTTGATATTTCTGGCAATGATGATTTATAACCGCTAGTCCTTTCCAGAAGGCACAGTTTTATTGCATTATAAATTCAGAATTGAGAAAAGGGCGATACATTCTAATTGAATTGATAACGGTTTGATAATGAGAAGATCAATATCCCAGGATGATAATCAGTTGTTTACCATAATCTTGTTGTCAAGTATGCATAGAAAATAGTTAACAGTCGTATATAATCCAATAATGGTGATCTCATTTCTGAGGTAACCTCATATACAAAACTGGTGATTCATTTCTCATTAGGTGTGAGATTTACGATAGCAATTTAATTTATGAATAGTCCACAAAATTTCCCTTAAACTGGAAATAAAATATTTAACAGAGTTTACAAATAAGCAATACTTTTTTCTCTGATCATTAAACAAAAAAGCATGAAATCTAATTCATTTGAGTGACGAAGGATCAAGTGTTGAGATCCATGGCTCTTGCTGTCAAAATCAGAACTCCTCCAAAAGAGCCCAAGTGCTCCTCATGACGCCTGAAACTACTTACGGGGTGAGTTAGAGGTCAGGTCATTGGCTTTGCTTGGCTTAGTCATATTCAGGAGCCGTTTGGGTTGGAGGATTACTATTTGTCTGAAGGCCTGTTTTTCCTTATCATTAAGTAATTCTCGATGTAATTATTTTAAAATATTAACCTTCACATTTTTAGCTTTTTGTATAGGATTAAACCGAGACAAAATGTGCACATGGACGAATATACATAAATACACAAACACACGTGTATATTGATGCGTGTGAGAGATGTGTGTGTGTGTGTGTGTGTTTATGTTTATCTTTTAAATACTGTATAACCTGCTCCTCAAGAGACACACGTGATTATAAGACTGAAAATGTTCTGAGATCCAATACATAAGTTTACCTTTGCTCTGAAATGAGAATCACACGAGCACTAGAATATTATTAAGTAAGCTGAGGTTGTTCCAAGTTTAAATCATCCGATTATTAGTTTTCTTCGGTCACTTTAGGGATCAACATTACTTAAATATTCTCTATTTTAGTCTCTTAAGTGCCGGTTAAAGTAGTTGGTGAAACGAGTGTCTGTAAACTCTGACCCATTTAAATATGCTTATTTAGTTCATTATCGTGACATATTTGTTAGATCACAGTTTATGTATGTAGAATTAAAAAATAGAATGAATCATCAAATTTACGTCGACTCAAGTCTGGATTTAGAAACGAAACTTAAATGTTTCCCAACTCATGCAAATACGAAATTATTGACGCTTGTGTTTATAAAAATTTTTGGTTATTATGCTTGAACTATTTAGACGGTACTGTGAATTAAACTCTTAAGTGTGTGGCATATATAGTTCTGCATTCTTGTTTATATGCTAAGAGTCTACATTAAGATTTACTATCAAACAGAACTTGTAGATAAAGTAAGAATTCAGGATTATCTACTCCGGATTTCTTCACCGATATTATTTACAATATCATTGTCTAGTATTTAATTATATATATACGAAGTAAACCTTTTGTCTCTAATTTCGCATTTCGGAAGATAATTGACGCTGTTCGGTCAAAGGAGAATGTACTGTGAAGAAGTGAAGAAATGCATATCTTCATTCCTTATGAGACTAACACCCATATCATTACCAAATCTGAACAACATCATATTATTTCCACTTCTCCGCGATATTCACTTTCCTCTTTGAGAGTCGTGGAAGATTTCGACAGCTGATTAACTTTGATTAAGCGTTGCATTCCTGCCTTCTGGTGAACTTAGTCTATATTACGGTTCTCTATATTTCAAGAGTAAATGGGAGATTTACTGTAATTAATTCTCTCTTGAGCTAATTAAGCGAAGAGGGGTTTTAAGCATTTCAAGTAGGGGTGGTTCTTGTTCTGATGTTTACGTAAATGGAATAGACAATGTACTCATCTTAATTGAATGGTATTGTTATCAACTTCCTGTAAGTTCACCATGGTAAATATGGGTAAAATAGTAATCCAGTATTATACATTTTGTTAACCCTTTGATGATGGTGTTCATCATTAATTAATCATGAAATAATTGGTTATAATTATGTTATTGGTTACCAAATCGAAATTAAAATCATAATATCAGTGAAACTAGTGATATGTAAAGACAAATGTTACATGAACTCCATTTTCCATTTTGCTTCACTAAGCTCTCAACTGTGATTGGACCATTACAGTCCATGTAGGTATTTATAACCTTCGCTGGACGTCCACTAGACATTATAGTAACAGGGCACCTTGTATTCTAGAATCCCTATGAGATGAATTCAAGATTTGGTTGGTTGTGTCTTGCAGGAGGTTGAATCCAATCTAGTGCGAGATGGATATTGCAATATTCGTGAATTTGAGTATTTATTTATTCTTACTCAGATTTCTTCATGTGTTTGTAGAGGTGAAAACAGTACTCACTTGGTGAAATAGTTATTTAATTTTCTCAAATGTTTGTAGTAGAATCTTAAATTTTATAATCAAATTATTTAACTTTGTAGTCGGGAAAACAGTACTCCACTTGTTAGTTTTATAAGAGTGAGATTCCAGTAGAGAAATCATAGAAGGAACTTAGAGATCATGAATTCTCTTAACTGAAGATATCAACGAGTTTATGGAGCGTTTATGGAGTGAGTAATAACTTACTCCAGAAATTGTGGAGCGATCCATTAACCCTGCTGTCAGCGAATCGAGCAGACACCTCGTGTCTCCAGAATTCGTCGGCGATTCCTAGGATGAATTGGAATATAATCTGAAGTGGAATTGAGACCTCATTAAGATTCCCCGTTCCAAGAAGTTTCCCTGGGGAGAGAGATAATGACCCTGTGGGATTAGAAACTAAGGATTCATTATCTGTGAGACATTATAATCATCGTATTCCTTGTCAATATCTGGGTATTTCGGAAGGCTGTTTTAAGGTAGGATAACTTTAGTAGGTATAAAGCATAAATGTTAACTGTTTAATTATTGTAATATGTTATTTCCATATATGTGAAAGGTCTCTCTCTCTCTCTCTCTCTCTCTCTCTCTCTCTCTCTCTCTCCTCTCTCTCTCTCTCTCTCTGTGCCTACTTTCTAATTCCTTCGAGCATCACCATCAATTTTCTTCATGATGGTTATTCATTAGTAAATTTAATGCATATGAGTATTCTGTTCGCAAGTGAGGATGAAATTGAAGAGTCTTCATTTAAAGAAAAAAAAAAATAATAAAGACAGTTGGGATTACATTCCATCAGAATTCCTGTGCACCTGTTGCAGGTTCCTCTCTCTCCTCTCTCTCTCTCTCTCTCTATCTCTCTCTCTGTAAATAATAAGCACGTACCACTCCTCATGCTAGGCAAAGCTAACCGATCTACATACATTTCCCATAAGTACCCTCGGGAGTGACAACAAATTTGAGTCAATTAATCTAACAGTTGTGGGAATAATCAAGCCATTTTACTGGCAAACGGCGGATTGTGTTCACATACTTTGCGTCAATTACGTGGCGTGATAATTGATTTTCATATACATCCCAGAGGCCGTCGTTTCTATTCATTGTATCAAACTATTGTCCTGTCGCACACATGATAGTTTTTATGTAATTTTTCATATTGATAATGACCCTTCATGGTCATAAATTTCAGTAACGTTGCTAACAGTGTTCGTTTTTGGGCGCTGTTAAGTGGTATATCTCCTAATTTATTGTTCGTTGGTTGATATGGTGGAAAGCCGTTTATGCCCCATGGGTTTATGAAAAATATGAATATATTCATTGATGTAATGCAAATGAACTTCACGGAAACGAAACCTAATATTTCCATATGTTAATCTTTCACAAATATAAACATTAGAAATGGAAAAAGAAATTATGATAAATAAAAGAAAACTATTTTTAAAGTATTATTTAAAGCACAACAAATAAACTGTTAACAAATGGAACACAAAAATATTTCAAGTTTTCGTAATCAATCGAACACAAATTAGGTGTTGTCAACCAAGTGACAGATGATGAACTTGAGAAGCCAGTAACACAAGTCAA
The DNA here is from genome assembly GCF_015104395.2 of Macrobrachium nipponense. NCBI lineage: Eukaryota > Metazoa > Arthropoda > Malacostraca > Decapoda > Palaemonidae > Macrobrachium > Macrobrachium nipponense. The sequence goes on from NC_087200.1 coordinate 215,998,879, forward strand.
GATATTTGGAAAGCCATCGGTCTGCAATGTAGATCCGCTTTGGCCATGTAATGCATAAGTAAATATAGTCAACTAGTGTTTACAAACTTTTTGGAGCGATAGAGATAGATAGATAAATGGGCAGGTAGGTATGTAGAGAGAGAGAGAGAGAGAGAGAGAGAGAGAGAGAGAGAGAGAGAGAGAGAGTACGGTGTACTGTGACTTTATATGAAAATGTTATAAATGACATACTTTCCAACATAGTTTGCATTTAATAGAATGGCTTTCGTTGTTATTACGTTTTAATATTTACTGTTTAACATTTCATTTGATACAAGTAATATTCATGATTTCAAACGTAATATTACTTGATATGAAGGCGGCATTGTGATAATAATATAATAATAATAATTCTTTATCTCCAATATTTACATTGGGTATTCATAAGATATAAAACTACAATTAGTAAAATTATCTCACAAATAATTAGAATATTTGTTATTTTAGACACACAAAAGTTGTTTAAGAATCAACAAATCGGCTACTTAGTAAGTTAATAAAATTCATCAGTAATAAAAGAATATCATAATATTAGAAAGCATTTAATTTTAATATAGTGAGTAAAAATTATTCTTCTTGAATATTAAAATACATTTATACAGAACACATAAGTTGTGTTAAAAACAAGTCATGTACAAATAGTATTAAAATAACAGTAAATCAAATAAGCATGCTAGATTATAAGAACTAAGGAAATCTTAATTTGTAAATAAAAGCCATCTTATCCATAAGTATTATCTAAAACTAATTCCAACATCTATAAAAGTACAGTAGTGCCTTCAAAAGCATTTTTAATATGACAATTAAGCATAACGTTCGGTAAAACTTACAGTAATCGGAACAATTTAAAATTAGTTTCTTTAAGTATACATTAAAAGCAGCGAGAGAGGATTTTTGTCTTTGTTTTCGCCCTTTCTACATACAGATTTTCATGCTGTCGAGTAGAAAACGCCATTAACTGCGTGTACTGTTGGAAAATCATATAACCATTCAGGAGTTATTTTTCGTATTGTTTTGAATACCAAATTACAGCATCTATGGTATATTTGTCTTTTATCTTTAACCATTCTAATTTTTTGAGGAAGGGGATATGTGGTCATGTTTTTTTACAATACCAACAGCCACTCGTGCGGCAATTTTTTTTTATTTTTTGAACCCTTTTCATTTGTGTAGAGCCAGTTACTCCCCAAATTCTTAAACAGTAGTATATTATACTCATAGCCAGCGACTGAACAACTATTTTACTCGTAGAAGAATCAAATGAATCTTTTACTCTATTTAAATAAATTAAAGTACCCATTACTTTCTTATAAATTTCATCTATATGCGTTTCAAACGTCATATATCTGTCAAAATAGACCCCTAGATTTTTTACAGCTTTCATGGGTTTAATCATATTTCCATTAAAATCTATTTGCATATTGTCTCAAATTTCTGATATATATTGTCGGGAACCTATTAAAATGAATTGTGTTTTTTTCTCATTAACAAGCAAACCATTGTTAAGAAGTAGTATTTGGCCTTCTTTAGTATGTATTCTGCCCTATGAATAGTTCGTCAATTTCATTTACATTTCCTTCAATTAAGATCTGGGTGTCGTCGGCATATTGGATGACGAAATAACAGGATAGTGATTTTACCAGACCACTGACATATATTACAAAGAGTATTGGGCCACATTTAAACGTGACTTCCCAAAAGAAACGAAATCAAATCATTTCCATTGTATTTATTTAAATTTTTTCTACGTTTAAACTGTCAAGTGTTTCTCACATATTCACGAGAACGATAAATGTAAATGAAAAGGGTAAACTATTAAACTTGGTAACAGGAATAAAATTAAAACTCCAGGACGAAAGATCAAAGAGAAATGTAAATTTCAACTCATCTCTTTTCTTCACAGGGCAGCCGAACTTGCTGAATAATCTAAACGTTTCTTAATTGCAGACTGAAGGAGTCAGCGATTTCCGAGGTGTGTTTAATGAACAGTGAATTCCTTCGTTTGGAGAGACATTCCCACCGGACATCCTCCTCAAGAAAACTCAATTTAAATCTGAACATAAATGTATTCAATCTTTCAAGATTCATTTTCAATTCTCATTTAAACGTCCTCACTCGGGAAACTGAGTTTGGTGTTTATTTAATTACTTTTTATTTCATTAGCATCTTATTCTGGTTGTTTGTTGTCTTTATGGATATTAATATCTTAAATCGTTGTTAGTATCTGAATGCACTAACATCTGCATGCACAGCTTCATCTGAAGTGCAAACTCTGATATGTCAGATTCGCAATTTATTTTGTATCATCTAATAATGTTCTAGTTTTTTTTCAGTAATATTCCCCTGAATAAAATCATCTTAAGTAATGAGTAGTTACAATAGAAATCTGATTATAATGCATAGTACGTTCTTGTGCAAAATTACCTTTTTTTCATTTATGAGCATGCTATAAACTGATGTCATGTTGAATGGATTTTTTAAAGTATGGAATATATATATATATATATATATATATATATATATATATATATATATATATATATATATATATATATATATATATATATATAATTAGATATTTGGACGATCATGATGATATGAGAAGCCTAATTATACCCAAAATATGTCAACATATCATTTGACAATAATGCTCATTCAGATATCGCATCCGTTTTATTTCATTCACCAATGAATGTTATTGAATGAACAATCTTGATCCTATATAAAAATTCTTTTTATTGAAGAAGAAAAATGGAAAAGTGTAAACTGAAAAGTGTTGCAGTAAAATTTCATAATCTAAGGAAGGGTAATTTACTTTTTTAGTATTTAAGACGTTTTAGATCATGAAATTTTTAAATATATCAATTTTCCTTTAGAATATAAAAGAACATTATTTTGATTAGATGAAACCTATTAAATTCATCATAAGTCGCACCCTTATATTGAAATCTAAGAACCGGCACCAAAGGTTGATTCCTGATTAAACATGGAACCACCCGATCACTAATCATTCATGGCTCCCACCGTAACCTGAGAAGCTCCTTCCCCTTGCGTTCACGCTGCATATCTGATGGCTTTATATACGGTTCAATTTAGGATGCTGGTAGGCATAGGATACTTGTCTTTAATGTAGGATATCAATCAAGAGTAACAGTAATAGCATAGTAGGTGTTACAAATCCTTCATAAAATCCCTAAGGTTTTTAATTCGAGAAAAATTAAAATGCACGTACTTAGTTTTTAATTTCCTTTCGTTTTCCTTTGTTAACTAAATATTATATAATATACTATCTGAAATCTCTTAAGTTCGGTCAGAAATCATGAATATCAATCAGAGGTTAATCAGAACCACCCACTGATGCTATTTTAACCATGAATGATAAACATAATTTATTAAGACCATCGAAAATATATGGTTTTCTCATATATCTTGTATGAGTATTATTTCACGAGTGAAATCCTTGCGAAATATAATTTAATTATAACATACAGGATTACTATTTTATTTTTAATTTTTACAACCTAACCTCATCTATACCCAGACATCCTTAATTGATATTGCGGTATACTATACTCTTCAAAATATTCTATCCCAGTCATGCAAATTTTCGTTGTTTTTAGATTCTGTATAACTCATTTCTCTTAGCGCACCTCCCACCAACGTTAGCATAAAATTTAAGGCCATCTTGTGCCCATAAATAAATCTGAATGATGAGATTTGGCTTAAATTACTTAGACAGCTATCTAAGAAAAAAACGTCTTACAAATAAACATCATATTCTTTCCAGACTTGAATTTCAATCCAGGGCTTCTGAGGGCTTGTTCCATGTGAATAGGGTTAATCTTCTGAATAATGATAACAAATAAAAATCATAAATAATTTATTAAGAAGAAGAAGAACGAAGAAGAAGAAGAAGAAAGAAGAAGAAGAAGGAAGAAGAAGAAGAAGAAGAAAAGTTTTACGATATCATCATTCTTTATTTACAGAAAAAAATGATAACAAATGATTTTACTGATTTTACATTCAAATGACCTAAATTCGTCGGTGGAACTCGGTCACAGTAATTAGGATCCCGAACAGCCATCGGAATCGAGAATGCCAGCAGCTTCAGCCCACAGTTCCAGGCAGCTGGAAACAGCCGAGTTTCCAGAACTTTCTTTAACGACCCGAACCACTCCAAGCTCGTTACCGAAGTTTCAATAGGATGGAGGGGAAGAAAGGATTTAACTAAGCCGGGCAATAATTAGGAACTGAAGATTCAGCTTAATTTCTTGTGTGAAGTAATTGTATTGGTACGGTGGTTTGCTAAAATTACTGTAGAATTGAAAGCAAGTGTTCTGTTTGTTAACGATTTAAAATCAATGGTAATATGAAAGTAATTCATGTAACAATAAAAACGTAGTAATAAAAATGTACAAATAGTAAAAGTAATTATAAAATTATTATAATAACAACAAAAAGTAATGCTACCACCACCACTAATGCTACTACTACTACTACTACTATTACTACTACTACTACTACTACTACTACTACTACTACTACTAATAATAATAATAATAATAATAATAATAATAATAATAATAATAATGATAATAATAATAATAATAATGTTTAACTTATATTAAAGGATTATTTTAATAATAAAAACTTATATTTAGAAACGACGTCTGAAATATAATTCTTTAACGCTTTTAATTTATTACTATTCAAAAGCTTATGTCATCTAAAAGTACATTTCACTTTTTACTTCTAATGTTTCAGAGGCCGTGTAATATTGTTTTTTTTTTTGAATAACTCCTAAAATAACGGATGGATTTCCATGATATCAAAGCAGGGAGCGCTTCATACAATGGCTTAATTTTGGGAAATACTGTGCATTGCCAATTACGTTTCATTAACTTTTTTACTTAAGAAAATTAAGATAAAGCCAGTCTTAGCCACCCACACATTCGCAAAAGTGATGACGTCCCTCAGTGACGTTGGTTATAACGTTTCTTCCCTTTACCTCCCATCCCCGAATTGTTAAACGCCATGTTTAACTCCATAGATAATTGTCATATGACCTACCCCAAGCAATACGAAATCTTTGTCAGTAAAAGTTCAGCATACCTGGTAATGTGATTCGTGACTTTAGACTTTACCTAAACACAAGACCAACCTTTTATATCTTACCCACTTCACTTACATTGAAGATCAAGAATGAGACTTATGACAGGAGACGAAAGAAAGCCATGCTAACCCTACACTTCGCACTTCAAGCGAGTGTTGGTAAAGCAATAGAAATATAGTTTTCTTTAGGTTAAGCCGTATGACTCATTCTTCCATACAACACAGGTTACTCGATACATCAATTGCCAGGAAGAAAATGACAGAGAGCATTGTTTTGATATAATTTATCATATCAATTTCACCAGAGAGAGTAGCTTGAATTCCTTAGAAGGTAGACTTCTAAAAGATGTTTCATATAAGGGCATTGACATCAGCCATTTGATAAATTTTGAAATCATATATATATATATATATATATATATATATATATATATATATATATATATATATATATATATATATATATATATATATATATATATATATAACATATATATTCATATATATATATATAATATATATATATATATATATATATATATATATATGTATATATATATATATATATATATATATATATATATATATATATATATATATATATATATATATATATATATATATATATATATATATGATTTCAAAATTTATCAAATGGCCAATGTCAATGCCTTTATATGAAACATATACATATATATATATATATATATATATATATATATATATATATATATATATATATATATATATATATATATATATATATATATATATATATATATATATATATATATATATATATATATGATAGTATATATGATATATATATATATATATATATATATATATATATATATATATATATATATATATATATATATATATATATATATATATACATATATATATATATATATATATATATATATATATATATATATATATATATATATATATATATATATATATATATATATATATATATATATATATATATATATATATATATATATATATATATATATATATATATATATATATATAATATATATATATATGTGTGTGTGTGTGTGTGTGTTTGTGTTCATACATACATAAGATTTATTATATTTCAACCTATATTTTTATATATTTATTTACGGTTATAAGTACCAGTACCTATTTTTGTTACTTAAAAGGTATGTGACAAAATATCATTGCGACTTTTCTTTGTCACTGGAATTATACCAGACTTCAATTATGAACCAATCAACCTTACTTTGAGAAATCCATTGACATTGTCTACATGCCAAGCTGATATACTCGTATCAAAGTATTCATTATCTTTGCTTTTCCAAAATAATGTTATCACCAATTGCTGGAAAGCATAGATATATGAGGGACGAAAAAAAAAAACAAGAAATAGACACATACATTTTACTCATCAACACTCTAAAGGAAAAAGATTGTTTTCCTCGTCACTATCAATGTTGATGATGACCGGATCTATACTGTCTTGATATTATCTGAAAGCCAGTAATCATCTTCAAAATATCTTGATCTCCTGAAAGCGCCAGCCCACGTCTCCCCTGTTACAGCAAGCTGGCCTCTTCAAGCCTGGCAAAGAGATCAACACGGGTAAACCGCTGCAACGTGGAGCGCACATGTCGTTTCATACAGCCCCACACCTGCTCGATGGCGTTGAGCTCAGGATGGGCAGGGGGCAAGCGAACCACTTCATGGCCCCATTCACGGATTATATTATCCACAATGTAAACTGGTTTCGGCCGGTTGCCCCTGCATATCTTTAGAAGCTCAGGGCGTGTTGCGGGAGCTGGATACTGTATTTTTCGAGACCTGAGCCAGTTAACCAAATCCTCCTTTTTTGTAGCTGTTGTTGGGCATCGGCTATCTCCTGTCAATTGGCTATGGTATGGGACGTTGTCTAACACCAGCACCGAAGGATCCTCAAGCGACGGCAGGAGCTGTGATGTTAGCCACCGAATAAATATCTCTGAATTCATTTCTCCATGGTAGTCGCCGTATTTTTCGCAGGGAAGCATAAAAATGAATTTTCTACAAAACCTTTAGCTGTACCACCTGCTACCACCACAAACCTCTCTCCTTCTCCTGGTGGCACCTGCCGGCTGTAGGTGGCACTGGTGACAGATTGAGAGGTGTCCACCCACTCCTTGCTATGTTGCATTCTCGTCGTAAACCACGTCACATCGACATACACTATTCTTCTTATTCCTTCATCACGATGTTGCTGGAGGGATCGTAGAGCATCAACTCGGCGGCAAACGACGTCCAAAGTTTCTTTCCTTAGGTACATTTTCCGCTGGAATGTTTTGTACTGGACACCCATGTTATGGAGATTTCGCCATACTGCCTTCTCAGATGTTTCTTCAGGAATGATATTAGCATTTTAAGTTCTTCCGCTAAAGTGGCAATGGTGAAAAATCGCTTAGCAGCAAACATGCTGTGCACATGTCTCCTAATGGAACCAACGGTGAAGTTGTCAAAGACCAGAGGCGACGTATTTGATGATGTTTCAGGTGGTGTTTCAGGTGGATGAAGTCCACGTTGGCATGCCAACGTGGACTTCATGATTAATTTATCTGACAAACCAGTGGATAATGCTACGACAGCGGCTTTGGGATATGGGTTAGCTTTGGTGTATTTAATGGTAACCTGGACTGTGTCAACATCTCAAAATCCTTTTGTTATTTAGAAAAATTTAATCAAAACCTATGCCCTGATGATATCAATATTTGTAAAGGTATTGTGTTTTGGTGCTATGAGTAAACCTTCTCCCCCTAATGTACCCGTGAGATTTCTCCAGGCTTTTTAAGACAATTAAAGAAGACGAAACAGTGAAGGTGACAAAAGCAGATAAATCTAATGCAGTGGTAATTATGAATAAAAGTGACTATATAGTAAAATAATGACATTGCTAAATGACACTGATACTTATACGAAACTGAGGTCTGACCTACACAGACAGTTAACTCCCATTTTAATAAACAAATTAAATCCATTTTGAAGGGCTTGGACCATTTAATTAAACAGTTTACACCGCAATGCGCCTCCCTACCTTACATGTATGGTTTAGTCAAGACACATAAAATCAATAACCCTATCAGACCAATCATTAGTTCAGTGGGCTCAGTTTCGTATAATTTATCTAAATGGCTTGTAAAAATTCTTACTCCTTTGGTAGGAAATATTTCTAACACGAATGTTAAAAACAATGTTGATTTTATAAACAAATTGAATAGTTTAAATTTGAATTATGATTTTAATATGGTTAGTTTTTTGATGTTGTCTCTTTATTTACAAAAGTGCCTGTAGATGACTTACTTGAATATTTGGAAGAGGAATTAGAGCGTCATGACATCCCTTAAGTGTAAAAAATAAAAACTCATTAGTCTCATAAGGTTATGTATCAATTTGTTTCAATGGGGAATTTTTTGTACAAAAGTGGCATGGCCATGGGTAATCCCTTATCTCCTGTCCTTAGCAATATTTACATGGAATTTTTTGAGACAAAACTCTTACCAAGAATTTTGCCCCAAAAAGTTATTGGTTTAGATACTGGATGATATCTTCTGTATTTGGCCAGTCACGAAAACCTCCAGGAATTCCTTAATAATCTCAATAATTTAGTCCCTTCTATAAAATTTACTGTAGAGGAAGAAAGAAATTGTAATTTGAATTTTCTTGATGTAACTGTCCATAGAAATGATAGAAATTTCACCTTTTCAGTCTTTCGAAAATCAACTAATATTGCCTCCTTTGTTCATTACTACTCCAATCACATCAAAATGTTGAATTCTCTGTTTTTTCTGGGATGTTCCTAAGGGCTTTACGTCTCTGTAGCCCGCAGTTTATTGAGCTGAAATTAAAACTATTTATGATATTGCATTGAAACTTAAAATACCCAAGGACTTTGTAGATGTGGCATGGAAAAGAGCTAGAAAAACTTTTTATTCAACTAATGACAAACTTGAATTTAGTAAGCATAACATTCTAAAATTACCTTATGATGAAAGGTTTTTAGATATTCCTAGATTTTAAAGCTTTTTAACATAAATGTTGTTTTCAGTAATATTAATGTCAAGAGTTTAGTAATCAAAAATTCTCCTAAAGATCTTCCAGGCTGCATATATGAAATTCCTTGCAAAAAGTGTGATAAAATCTATTACGAACAGACTGGCAAATCTCTTTCACAGCGTCTTAAGCAACATCAATATTCTGTGAGAACTGGGCAAATATCGAATGCATTATTTGTACATATGAGAGATTTAGACCATCCTATTAACTGGAGTCAAGCAAGAGCCTTAGTCCCATTTAATGACACAGTTAAAAGGAATATCATTGAATCTTGTTTTATCAAGTCAAATAATAGAAATGTTCTAAATTTAAGTCTTGGTTTATTTTAAACTTGATGCTTTGATAATGAAAAAAGTTGTAGATAAATATAAGCAACAAATTTAATATATTAAGTTTTTACATGTTTTGGACTGTAAAGATACTTTGTAATTTCGGTTAGGGTCAGAAATCTGTTTAAGTTTGTGACCGTGTATATCCGATAATCCTGGATTATCCTTTAATTTTTACCCTTTTGATAATTAACCATCTGGTATTCCTGATCTTGTTTGTACCTGAGGCCTTCCTCTCTGATTGTACTTTAGTAGCTCCTTGACGATGTCTGAATAAAGACGAAAGCGCTTGGATTCCTGACTATCATTTCCCGTGGTATTCGCTTATTTATGAAGTCACGTGCATCTACTGTGATTTTTTAAGCATATATATATATATATATATATATATATATATATATATATATATATATATATATATATATATATATATATGTATATATATATATATATATATATATATATATATATATATGTATATATTGCAATATATCATGTACTTATTAAAGTCATACTTTTCTTACCGATTTATACTAATTTTCGGGCGTTTTGTTTCTTTCTCTCTGTTGTAAATGGTGAAGAGTTTCAGCGCAATTGTATTTTTGCAATGGCGAGGACAAAGCAACATATTTGCCATGACTAAAGTCGAATCTGTATGAAATACTTCAGAGCTACTACTACAACTGCTGCCGATGATTACCTTGGATGTACTAAAAGGGCTCTGAGGTAGGAGTCGAAGTCGGTGAAGTTATTTCTGAATCCTGCTCCAGTCTTGCCCCAATAACATAATTCCAAATATAAAACTCTCTCAAGGAAAAAAATTGTTTTCTATTTCTACTAAATTTTTTAATTTTTATTTCATTATTATTTTTTTTTTAGTCGCAAATCTAAAATTTGTAGGAGGTCCGAGTAGAATATCTCTCAGTGCGATTCCACACCCCTGTTTTAAACCTCTTCTATTATGTTCGATAATTTGTGTTAACCATCTAATCATTATCTAACACCATAAAACATTTTATTGCTCTTCCGGCTCATTTTATATGTGCAGTACACAGTCTTTCCAAACAGAGATTTACTCGGTAGCCTGATAACAATGGGAATGAAGGAAAGAAGGCAAGAAGGAAAAGGGGGGGGGGGGGGGGAAGATACTATGGATATCCATAGGTGTAAACACCGAAGGAGGGTTGGGGGAAACCTCTGCGTCACAGTTACGTGATTAAGTACCACTTCTTCGAAACGCTCTGAAGGAGGGAAGAAGTTCCTCTTTTTTCTAAGAGTAAACGGATTAATTAAGCACATCTGTCAATTCATTGTACCACCAAAAATTAGGCCAATGTTTGAAACATTCATTGCTGTAGTTTCATGGAAATTCATAAGCCGGCTTTGTTAGATATTTGGGAAAAAAACACTATTACACGGCCTCTGGAAACGATAGTAAATATGCAATGGTTGCTAATGCAGGCTATTTTGAACAGACTGTAACCTTTTATGAAACCGCTGTACTCTGCTGATATTTGAAATGATGTGATTTATCTGGAATTGTTTGATACTGGTTTATTTACCCTTTTTAATTTTCTTTTGTTTGTTATCATTATTTTACATCCATAAGCATTTCTCATATAGATAACACATCCATCCCTAATATGATACAAAGAGACACCGCAATCGAGTGATTATGATAATGAGGATAAATCTGACTTAAAAAACAGTTTCCCAGAATTAATGAACAGTATCAATGTCATAATTACCCGGGGTCAGATATGAATTCTAATTAATTAGGGATCATCTGTATTCCCGAGGCACTGAGCCTTCGCTTCCTGTGTTATGAAATGTGTTGATTAATTAAACCTTAATCTATCAACACATTTCATAACACAGGAAGCGAAGCTCATTGCCTCAGGAATACAGATGATCCCTAATTAATTAGAATTCATATCTGACCCGGTAATTATGACATTGATACGATTCATTAATTCTGGGAAACTGTTTAAGTCAGATTTTATCCTCATTATCATAATCACTCGATTGCGGTGTCTCTTTGTATCATAGAGGGAAATGGATGTGTTATCTATATGAGAAATGCTTATGGATGTAAAATAATGATAACAAACAAAAAGAAAATTAAAAAGGGTAATATATTATACTCTTTGATATATTACGTTTGTTGTAGTTATTGGAGGGTCATAGTTATTTTATTTGGTTATGAATGTTTAGTTCATTTGTATAGTAGAAGGGATATATATATATATATATATATATATATATATATATATATATATATATATATATATATATATATATATATATATATATATATATATATATATATATATATATTATATATATATATATATATATATATATATATATATATATATATATATGTATATATAATATATGTGTGTGTATCTTTATATATGTTTTTGTGTGGAAAACCGCAAGAATTACTATAGTCAATAGACGCTGATCTTAATGAAAAACATAAGCGGGAGACCAATGATATAAAAAAAGAATAAAACAAGTGTTAAAAAAAAGCCAATGAGGGGCTTGTTCCAAAAGGGATAGGAGTTCATATAACTCACTATGGACTGTTCTCTCCAGATACTAGATAGCCAATAAATATGATGATTGAGAGCTTGGCTCTAAATCTTTGTTACAAATGTACTGACCTCTGAAACGCCCACGGATCAACTAGGCGTCGAATTGCCAGCTCAAGAGAGGTAAGGAATTCCGGAGCAAATCATCGCAAATGGCGTGGAAGAACCTTAAAAACACCTTCTATACATATTTCCAGTTAGAAACAATCCTTCTCCTTTCCCCGTGAAATGTATCGCTGTTTTTATCTAGTCTCCAATGTCTGTGAAAGGTTTGATGGGGCGCAGATGTTAATTGTGCCTTTTATGGGCCAATTCCCCCAAATTCATCAGTTTCATTTCGATTCTGTTCCTTCGCTTGTGTTTGATGCCTCTGAGATGTTAAAAAAATATTTGACAGCTTTCTAGAGAGCAGAAGTTCTGAGCTGAAGATATTACAAATATCACTAAAGACCTACTATATGGACTACTGGCTGCCCTAACCGCAAGAGGCCGTTCCGTTATAAGGGCAGTTAACTCTTAGACAAACAGACTGAAAGTAATCGATTACGAGACAAAATTTTGTCTTGTAATTGGTTGTATTTAGTCTGAATACTTTAGAATAAGGAGGGTTTATGCCAGTAAGGGGCTGAGCTCTACGGCAGCCAGTATCTACATAGTATTTCTTCGCCGATGTCTGTCATGAGTACAACTAAAAAATTTTACTGTTCATTTATTTTATTTTGTGACGAATAATCGCAAGCAGGACTTTTATACCTAAAAAAGGATTATCTCTTTTTATATAATAGAAGTACACGAGTGCCATTACTGCCCAAAACAAAGCTCTAGTTTAGCAAGAAAAGTAAAACTGGCGAAGCTTCCTTTTTTATTTGGTAACATATCGTCGTTCATAAAAACGAATAAGATGAGAATAGCCACAATATGAAGCATGAAGCCTAACATATCAAAATATTACATACTTTCCAAGACAATAATTCTCATATTGCCCATAACATATGTGTACTTTGAAATAGACAAATAAAATGGAAAAGTGGAATAAATATTACGTAATGATTCATGAAGGAAACTTAATTTGTTAATAAAGATGTTGCAAATCCTCACAAATATCATGATTTATATTTCAACGAAGATTTATAGTCAGCTTTAGGGAAAAATTACGAAGGAATGAATGATAGTCTGTGAAGTATATCTTATTCAAATGATTGGAAAGATCTTCATTCTCATGCATTTTGTTCTGTACCTTTCATTGAAGATATCACACAACTTTTCTGCAAATCTCTCTCTCTCTCTCTCTCTCTCTCTCTACTCTCTCTCTCTCTCTCTCTCTCTCTCTCTCTCTCTCTCTCTTGTGCAAGTATCCACTTGGTGTGAAGCGTTCCTAAGAGTTTGTTGAAAGGTCACAAGAGGAACCAACAGCTTTGTATAAAGGGAAAACATTCCAGTTCTTTTTCGTGTCCAGGACAATTCCAGGCGAGAATTGTGGCTGAGATTTTCTTTCTCTGATTGTGTTGTTCCGTCACCGACGATTTTGAGGAAAGAAAGTTAGCCATGTGTTTGTAGCGAGTGTTATTTTACCAAAGTATGCGAGTATGATGTTTTTATATTTTTACTTAACGTTGTGGGAGGTTGTCATTTCGTTTATACGTAAAGCATAAAAAAATGTGTGGATTAATTTATCTTTGTTTATCTTTCTCTTTTTCACAATATATACATACATATATATATATATATATATATATATATATATATATATATATATATATATATATATATATATATATATATATATATATATATATATATATATATATATATATATATATATCTATATGGAAAACTGGAATAGTGATCGTTGGGCAGAGAGAGATAGAGAGAATCCCAAATCCTTTGGTGAAAGCCAAAGTGCAAATCCTTTCCTCATGCAGAAAATTAAAATCAAAAAGATTTTCTGCCATTTTACCAGAAATTCCTAAATCCTAAAATTGCAAATGTAAAGAAGCCTCAAGATCTCAATAAAACTAAAGTGAGGGAGCACGATTAAACTTCATGTCAAAGGAGAGTTATTCCCATCCTTGGATTTTATGCCCTGCCATCAAACATCTTGGATTGTTTGCTTAAGTGCACTGACCCAAGAGATTCTTGATCTCACTGCAATACTTAAAGGCCGCATTTATCACTCGATTGCGTCATGGAGGCCGCTCACGAAGTGCGCCTCAGGGAATTAGGATGAATTAGTGTGATATCGGACTTCATACCAGAGTTATATTCACGAGATTAGGATGAAATGTGCTTCAGAGGATTGCGATAAAATCTATCTTTATATCAGAAGGGGTTAAGATAAATTAGTGGATATCTATCTTTATATCAGAAGGGATTTGGATAAATAAGCGGGATGTTTTGTCTTCATATCAGAGATATTTTGGTTATATCCACGAGATTATATCTAAGAGATTAATATGAATTAACCTTATGACATGTTTACTACGACGAGTCCCATAAGAGCATGAACCCTTCCATAATACAAAAGAATTTAAAAGAATTTATCAACATTACTTTAAACAAAACGAGGAGGACCCCATCTGCATAACGTTATCATATTTCCAGGTACTATGATAATCTGTATTCGAATGAACAATACATTTCTGCTTTCCTTTTTAACGCGACGAATTTGAATTGAGAAAATAAAGTATTTAACATAAAGTAGAGTCAAGAAAAAAATAAATTTACTTCTCAGAAGCAGAAGAAAATATATAAATAAAGGAAACGTACCGGGGGTATGACCAAACGCTGGAAACAACAGATGTTCGAGTTACCGTTAAGGAAGTAGCCAAAGAAATCATCGATTTTTGTTGCGGAGTTCAGCCGTGCTCCTTTGGTCCAACCCTTGAAAAGAAATGATGCGTGATGGGAAATACATCAGGTTTATTTTTTTTTTTTTTAAATAACCTTGATTTTTTCCTACTATTTGTCTGATTAGCTCCCGGTCTCTGTAACGGACAAGGAATACTTTTCATCCAATACGATTTTTTTGTTTTTTTACGAAACTAGTCTACTTTATTTGATACTTACAAAAGAAACTTGTTTAAAAGAATATATAATTTACTGCAGTCTCTATTATGGCAATCAAAATTCCTTTATAAAACAATGAAGAGCCAATAGTTGCCATGCAAATGCTAGTATAAAAGGAAACAATTTTACTCAGTTAAAGAGCTACAGATGTCAAGACGCGTAAAAAGTGTCTCCTATGGTTTAACTTTAATCTAACCTAACAGGACAGACTTCTCCCCTTTAGAATCACTCAACTGTAAAACCCTCAGGGAAAAGATACCGATTTCTACGCCGCTTCATCGACTTTCTTCAAGAAATACGACCCTTATCCTGATTTTTGATATGGGGAGACCAGACTCTCTCTCTCTCTCTCTCTCTCTCTCTCTCTCTCTCTCTCTCTCTCCTTTGCCATGCAAGTATTGGACTGGAACGGGGCACTTTTCGAGTTCGCGTTGCAGCAAAAATTGATGGTTCCTGGTGGTTGCTGGATTGTTGTTACCCAACTACATCTGGTTTGCAACTGAATGAGAGAGAGAGAGAGAGAGAGAGAGAGAGAGAGAGAGAGAGAGAGAGAGTCAGTCTCCATTTACGGCTTTATTGTTTAATTTTTATTCTACCCTCGCGAAGTTTTTGAAGAATGGTTAATTTTCAACTTATCTGTTTTTTATGATAAGACAGACCATATTGACAGTCTTTGAAAGATACTATTAGTTATGTGCTCTTTTCTGACCTGACCCAAGATCAGAGTAATAGTAGAGTGTATTCCAGTAACAGAAGATACCATTGATAAAAATTAACACAATTAACACAATTTCTCTCAAAAGCTTGAAACGTATCTTTACACTCGTTAATATCTGTACCAACTAATATAAAGAAATGTACAGAAAGAGCAGAAGATAAAGTTATATACTCAAGAATTACATGTAAATATCATTACTAATTTGGCAACCTTAACAGAGACCCACAAAAGATGAAAATTTAATGAAAGAAGAGAACTGGAGTGGAAGTTATTCGATATAGATGACCATTAAGACTATGAAGTCCTGGGTTTAGCAAAAAGGGTAATACACGGAAGAATAAATATAGACTCTTTATGATGTAAGTGCATCCTTATTCTTATGATCAGTATTATGTCCGCATCTCCATATTTTTTCCTTTGGTCAGTTTCTCTCCCCATATTCTTTCTTCTGCATTTCTCACTCTTTACATACTACAGGATGTAAGGTGAGTCAACACCACAGCAAAAACGTCGGTAACTTATCGCACACACATTACAAACAAGTTGAATACAAGTCAACGACGTGTTGGTAGCCAGGAGCAGTGCTTCATACTATTCTCCAGCATTGTCCAACATTTCGTTCCCCACTTATGGTAGGTGACTTGTTTCCAACATATTTTTGACATTTGATGAATGTTATCGACATGTTTGTGATACATTTATGATCATAAAGGTGTTGAATACTTATCGTTACTCCTGACAAATGCTTCATAGATACATACATACATACATACATACATACATTTCAATGGAAGAAAAAGACACAAAATCTGAGAAAAGTTGTCCTTAAACCACAGCTAGAGAAAGTAACTCCTCGGAAACCGAAAGTTAAGAGAGTCATTACAGAGACCAACTTACTGAATATCAACGTCTAATATATATGCATATATATATATATATATATATATATAATATATATATAATATATATATATATATATATATATATATATATATACAGAGAGAGAGAGAGAGAGAGAGAGAGAGAGAGAGAGAGAGAGAGAGAGTGTCTCTCTCCAACATTTGCTATCTCTCACGCAGGCCATTTAGACGCCTCGAGAGAAGAAAATGAACCAAAGTTCTCAAAAGAATTTAGATTTAACAGTTAGAAAAAATACTTTTGTATTCTTTGTTTAGCTTAAATACAGGATTTCATTTAAGACTAGGATTATATGGTATGTTTATTCTGAAAAGTGTATTGAAGGAGATTCAGGACTTCATTTTGAAATCCTGTTTAACTTCATTAAAGAAAAATATTCCCTTTGGAATAAATGAAGAGGATTGCCTGTTTTAAAGGACTACAAAATACACATACACATAACAAGATAAACAGCGCACATACACACATGCACACACACACACAGCCTACTTTCACTCAGAACAATTTGTAAATTATTTCTTACAGGTTTAAAAACAGAAGGTTTTAAGTTTTTTAGTTTTACCATTTTGAAAGGGAAAAATGCATCAGTTAATCAAGGTTGAGTAAAGGAGAGGAGAGAGAAGAGGAGAGGAGATAGCGAGAGAGAGAGGAGAGAGAGAAGAGAGCATCATTAACCCACGAATGGTTAATTATCTTGATGGATCTGACATCCACAAGATGCCAAAAGAAACTGGAATCGTACTGATAGCTCCTGATTGTTAATCCTGACTGACAGATGATAGAATCAGGTCAACGTCACTTGGGACCAAAAGACATAAGAGCTTGATTTCATTGACTTCGCTTTTAGATTGGATGTGGTATTTGGGATTTCATCTCGCTCTGCGAAAACTTTGAAAGTCTGGAATAAAAGCTCATACATACATACATACATACATACAACATAAATACATCATAACATACATACTATATTCTTAAGTAAGAAGACCCGAAGCACTACGATTGAAGGCTGGTACAATCATAAGGATAAATTGACGTTCATTTCAACTTTGCTTTCATCACTAAACGTATCTCGTGCGGAAACCAGCAACACATATAAGACAGATCCATCAAGAATTGTTTATATAAAAAAAAAAAAAAATGTGAAGGGATCATGTTATTCAAGCATGACAGTTTTTATTATTTTTTACTTATTTTTTTTTACTCCGAATGAAAGACAAAGATACTGTTGTAGCATATGAATAAATTTACACAATTTCTATGTGCTCCTTTTCTGTGGCACTTAGGGCTACATATCTTCATATCAAGCAAATTACATTTCATAGAATAGCAACAACCCAAAACTCTACCTGTCTACCATTTGGCCTTACCTTAAGATCTGACACCAATATTCCTGGCCGAGCACCGCCCGTTGACGCGAATTAATCCTCGTATTCAGCTGAAGAGAAGCTAATGATTTCTGCCTCTCATCCGACACCCTGACGTTTGCTGCTGTTTCTGTTCGCTTTGCATGACTGATGGCATCGTATCAAGATCGACAGCCGATGGGTCACAACCGAATAAGAGAATTTTGAAGGTTAAATGCATGACTGGATGAGGTAAGCGTTGTAAAACGTTACCAAAAAATGAAATTAATGGTAAATTTGTGTGATAATAAGAAGGATAAAATGGGCCTACCCTATTAGTTGTTCTCTCAGTCGTCGTCTTTCTAAGCTATACATGTTCAGGTTATCTAGTCGTCTTTGGTAACCTATTTGCCTGTGTGTGTGTGTGTGAGAGAGAGAGAGAGAGAGAGAGAGAGAGAGAGAGAGAGAGAGAGAGAGAGAGAGAGAGAGAGTGAGAAAGGTTTACTTTAGCAATACACATCTTTGTTCTGATTTTGTCTGGTAAAATAATGAAATATTAGTTGAAAGTGGAGGCTAAGGATATCCTTTGTGGTTGCGAAAAGCTTCCGGCTGTTCACAGAGTTCGAACATAAAAGGGAATATGAATACCTTATGTTGACCTCACCTAAAGCAACTTCAGTATTTATTCTTTGACGTCAAAGGCTTCCTCTCTTTGAAGTATTGCTTGCTTATTAAAAGGAAAATATATTTTTTTTTATGTAGACTGCTTAGTGGTAATATAAATCATAAACTTGGAAAATAAGATGAAATAGGGTTGTTGGGTTTGATATTTAACAAATAAAACTTGAAATATAATGCAGGAATTTCATGCTTAAAACATAAGATTAATAATAGTTTTGTCGTACTCCTGGTAGCGGCTTTTGAAGTTTTCTATCATATTTTTCAAAAAATGAATACCAGTTTTTTTTACAATTACATTCAGTATTCTAAATCACATGCTTTGTTGACAGTAATATGCAAATTTGTTTTAGATGTATTTGAATTTTATTTAAAAAATTAGAGATGACATTTCTAATATTAGGTTTCCTCACTATAAAATTCGATTTGATTTTATTCTTTTATGAGTCTTAAGGAAAACAGCTTACTAAGAATATTAGTAATGAACTGAATCTCTCTACCATAATGCTTATTTCAAACACTGGTTTCAATTTAGTTAAATATTGAAGTAGATAAGTAAATAACAGAAGACTTTACCGTACCTTACTTTAGTAGCTGTACCCCTTCACGCACTTTAGAAAATAAAAATAGGTAAATAAATGAATAGAACAAATGAAACAACTTATCCTGTATAATAAAGAGGTAACTATGTATGTTTTCTTAATTAACGGCTTCATTTACATGCTTTTAGCACGCTGCGGGAAGCTTATGAGGATATAGGAAACTCCACCAACCACAGCATCAAGTATTGCCGCTAATTGTCCATAAGTTACCCATTTAAATTACTTTAATGGTCTTCCATTCTTGCCGAAAAAATAGACTTTAGAAACGTTCTTACCAAATTAATTATTCGAATCGAAATTAATTTTATTAACTGAAATACTAAACGTAACAAAATTTGTTCATCTTATTAAGGAAACTCAAGTAAAAGTAAAATTTCTACAAATAAATATCAAACTAAACTCGATTCCTTTGCTTCCTATCTATCATATTTCTATACCGGCTAAAACAGATTTCTCAGTCAGAGAGAGAGAGAGAGAGAGAGAGAGAGAGAGAGAGAGAGAGAGAGAGAGAGTCCATTTTCGAAATTCTATCCTTAAGAAATTTATACACAGATCGCACAAAACCGAGGTTGTAATGAATTACCTCTTCCAGTATTCGCTTAGTAATTAACGTCGTCTATGATGGTATGTACGAGGTGGATAGAGATACCCCACCCCCATCGCCTATGCTATCTACGTCTCCCCCTTAGCCCCCCTCCCCAGGCTACCTACGTCCCTTTCAAAAACGTTTTTTGATCGAATTTACAAGATATTTCCGTATTCCATATTTCAGGAATTTCTTAACATATCCAACAACCATATTCCTGCCAGAAGGGAAAAAAACGGAACTGCTTAAGTCTGCAATAATGTTATCAATATTCGGACCCTGGTAAAAAGAATGTTATGATTAAAGTAACAAAGGAGGTATAATTAATCTTTGGCACGATATCCCTACTTCTGAAGAAAAATCCTTATCAAATTAGGGCCGATAGTCTCTCGCAAAATCTTTGTAATATGATGCGTCTTTTGCGTGTGTAAGTATGTGTGTGTTTGTGTTGGTGTGCCTGTGTGTTCGAGGAACAGGAGATTCCCAGATATATTTTAGTATATGCCTTTTTTCATTGGCCTTGAAGTAATATAGGAAACCATTTTGGCACATTTTTTCACTTTATCTAAAAAGGTTAAATAGTGTCAGCATGATGATTTTGTAAATTAACTGAGAAAGCTCAGGTCTTATATGACTCTGGAAACTTGGTTCGGTGTTGACGAGCTGTGTTCCTGCTGTGGGTAGTTTATTTATTTGAAGCTCTTGCTTTGGTGAATATGAAACAGGAATAATTGTGATACTCAATTAATCTTGGTAATTTCGCGTTTTGAATTATTTAACAAAACTAATTATATCAAACAAACTAGTTTTTATAGTTTATGGACTCTTTGTCTGTTTGTCTGCTTGTACCTCTCTTCTCTTGTCACTGGCTATTCTTGAATTACAAGATTGTAGATTTATTATGTATAGAATAGAGGGAGAGACAGACAAACAGACAGAGAATCCTATAAACTATTTCACCAAACTGGGATACAGAAGACTTCGGTGAGGGCCGCAGTGTGGAATGATGACTCGTAGTACCCTCCTTCCTTTGCTCTCTCGCTTCGCTGTAACTGCAACCTCCAACAGTCGAGTAATTGAAAAGACATTTAATTCACTGCTAATGCTAACAGATGCAGTCCGGATCTTATAGGGAACAAAACATATACCACCTTATCGTCATTTCGGGGATCGAACGATGTTCATTATCTTATGAGGTGAATGCGTTAGTCCTATTTCTACACCCACGCAGGGAGACCCTCTGGGATTAGCAGCCCAGCGCCTTAATAAACCACTCGGCCACCTCTTCGTGGAGATGACGTCATATATGAGCTCTTGTGAAACATGTCGCTAACTTACAGCAAATACGTCAATAACATATTGAAAACAAGTCAACTACTGTAAGTGGGGAACGAATTAGTTAAACGTATGAAGCATTTGTCAGGACTAACGATAAGTATTCAACACCTTTATGATCATAAACGTGTCACAAACATGTCGATAACATTCATCAAATGTCAAAAATATGTTGGAAACAAGTCACCTACCATAAGGGGGGAACGAAATGTTGGACAATGCTGGAGAATAGTATGAAGCACTGCTCTTGGATACCAACGCGTCGTTGACTTGTATTCAACTTGCTTGTAATGTGTGTGCGATAAGTTACCGACGTTTTGCTGTGGTGTGGACTCACCTTACATCCTGTAGTATGTAAACAGTGAGAAATGCAGAAGGAAGAATATGATATGGGGAGAGAAACTGACCAAAGGAAAAATATGGACGTGCGGACATAATACTGATTATAAGAATAAGGATGCACTTACATCATAAAGAGTCTACATTATTTTTTCCGGTGTATTTCGCTTTTGCTAAACACAGGACTTCATAGTCTTTATGGTCATCTATATCGAATAACTTCCACTCCAGTTCTCTTCTTTCATTAAATTTTCATACTTTGTGGTCTCTGTAGGAGGCCAAATTAGTAATGATATATGTAATTCTTGAGTATATAACTTTATCTTCTGCTCTTTCTGTAATTTCGTTTATATTAGTTGGTACAGATATTAACGAGTGTAAAGATACGTTTCAAGCGCGGTTTTGAGAGAAATTGTGTTAATTGTGTTAATTTTTATCAATGGTATCTTCTGTTACTGGAATACACTCTACTATTACTCTGATCTTGTGTCAGATCAGAAAAGAGCCCATAACTAATAGTATCTTTCAAAGACTGACAATATGGTCTGTCATGTCATAAAAAACAGATAGGCTCAAAATTAACTATTTTTCAAAAACTTCGCGAGGGTAGAATAAAAATTAAACATTAAAGCCGTGTATGGAGGATATCTCTCTCTCTCTCTCTCTCTCTCTCTCTCTCTCTCTCTCTCTCTCTCTCTCTCTCTCTCTCTCATTCAGTTGCAACCAGATGTTGTTGGGTAACAAGCCAGCAACCGCCAGGAACCATCAATTTTGGCTGCAACGCTGAACTCGAAAAGTGTCCCATTCCAGTCCAATAACTTGCATAGCAAAGGAGAGAGAGAGAGAGAGAGAGAGAGAGAGAGAGAGAGAGAGAGAGAGAGAGAGTCTGGTCTCCCCATATCAAAAGTCAGGATAAGGGTTCGTATTTCTTGAAGAAAGTCGATGAAGCGGCGAAGAAATCGGTATCTTTTCCCTGAGGGTTTTACAGTTGAGTGATTCTAAAGGGGAGAAGTCTGTCCTGTTACGTTAGATTAAAGTTAAACCATAGGGGACACTTTTTACGCGTCTTGACATCTTTAGTTCTTTAATTGAGTACAATTGTTTCCTTTTATACTGATGTACTCATTGTTTTAATTCCTTGGGAAATATATATATATTTTTTTTTTTGAGGATCAGAAAGTTGTCTAATAATTCATTAATCGCTCATGCAGATACTATGACCCACTTTCTATTGATAATGTGATTCGAATTATATATCTTTTGCAGCAATAAAAATTAGCAACTGCATTTGCATGGCAACTATTGGCTCTTCACTGTTTTATAAAAGAATTTTGATTGTCATAATTGAGACTGCAGTAAATTATATATTCTTTTAAACAAGTTTCTTTTGTAAGTATCAAATAAGATAGACTAGTTTCGTAAAAAGCAAAAAATCGTATTAAATGAAAAGTATTCCTGTCCATTCAAAATTTTTCCGATACAGAGACCGGGAGCTAATCAGACAAATAGTAGGAAAAAAATCAAGGTTATTAAAAAAAATCAACCTCATATATTTCCCACCACGCATCATTCTTTCCAAGGGTTGGACTAAAGGAGCACCGTCTGATCTCTGCAACAAAAATCGAT
>NC_087200.1:216027261-216028411 GCF_015104395.2 Macrobrachium nipponense
TCTCTCTCTCTCTCTCGTAGTAGCCATCTTGCTTGGTGAGACGTACCCGCGTGAAGTCAGATTAATCAACAGATATCACGACTAGAATTTGAGAAATATCTAGAAGTGTTCGTGAACTATCGGTGATAAGATTAGTGTGAAAATATAGTAGGATAAAGCGTCTTCTAAGTTAGTTTATCAAGTGTAATACTATAAATCAGAACAAGATGGCAGTAAGTTCCAACTGCGGGAAGAGGTGGCGTAATTTGGCGTGTTTAGCAGATTCGCAATACGATGAGGTAGCAGGAAGGGAACTGGCATTTCTCATCTATGAAATCAGCAAACAGTCCTAACCAAAAAGATACAAAAGCATTCATAGATATATTAGAAGGATATAATCCTTCAAACTGGAACAAATCTAATGAAAACATCTTGAAAATAATTGAAGAAGTTCCAAATAAAATCCAAGTGGTCAAGAGACTCATAAAGAAAATATACATAAACCAACAATATTCCGACAAAGAAAATGAATAAGGTGAATCTTGTGAATATCCTAATTGATGCATTAGGAAAAAGAATGCCAAAAGCATGCAAACTGTGTAAGGTTTGGTATAGCATAGTCACATCCACAAAACCTAATCAGAAAATGTGCTGCATGCAACATTCCGACCCATCCACAGTGTGCTGAGGTAATACAAGATTTGAGAAAAGATACAAGAATTTTTGTTTCAACATGTCTATCATGGATAGACAATGTTATTAAATCAAGATTGAATGTACAAATAGTTGAGGATGAAGAAGAAGAGGAAGAGGAAGAAGAAGAAGAAAAGAAGAAGAGGAAAACGGAAGAGAAGTAAACAAAAATGAAATGACAGAAAAAACAAAAAAATAAGGAAAACAAGAACAAGATAAAAAGTATGGATGCAGAGATACTCATTGATACTACATATGAGGCAATAAAGCAGCATACCTACGAAGAAATAAATTACGATATGACAACAGAAAAGCAAATCCCGAAGAGGCTCTACCCAGATCTACACAATGACGGGAAAGAGAGGATGACAAGAAAGACAAAATCTGCAACCTTTTGAAAAGAGGGAATTGCAGATTTGGAGAAAGATGTTACTTCAAACATCCTAAGATATGTCAAAACTATGAAATATATGGTAAA
>NC_087200.1:216028911-216057571 GCF_015104395.2 Macrobrachium nipponense
GGGAAATACACCGGAAGAATAATATAGACTCTTTATGATGTAAGTGCATCCTTATTCTTATATCAGTATTAATTGTCCGCATCTCCATATTTTTCCTTGGGTGCAATTTCTCTCCCCATATTCTTCCTTCTGCATTTCTCACTGTTTACATACTACAGGATGTAAGGTGAGTCCACACCACAGCAAAACGTCGGTAACTTATCGCACACACATTACAAACAAGTTGAATACAAGTCAACGAAGTGTTGGTAGCCAAGAGCAGTGCTTCATACAATTCTCCAACATTGTCCAACATTTTGTTCCCCACTTATGCTAGGTGACTTGTTTCCAACATATTTTTGACATTTGATGAATGTTATCGACATGTTTGTGACACGTTTATGATCATAAAGGTGTTGAATACTTATCGTTAGTCCTGGCAAATGCTTCATACGTTTAACTAATTCGTTCCCCACTTACAGTAGTTGACTTGTTTTCAATATGTTATTGACGTATTTGCTGTAAGTTAGTGACATGTTTCACGAGAGCTCATATATGACGTCATCTCCACGAAGAGGTGGCCGAGTGGTTAATTAAGGCGCTGGGCTCGCTAATCTCAGAGGGTCTCCCTCGTGTGTGTAGAAATAGACTAACGCATTCAGCTCACAGATAATGAACATCGTTCGATCCCCGAAATGACGATAAGGTGGTATATGTTTTTGTTCCCATTAAGATCCAGACTGCATCTGTTAGCATTAGAGTGGATTAAATGTTCTTTTCAATTACTCGACTGTTGGAGGTTGCAGTTACAGTGAAGCGAGAGAGCAAAGGAAGGAGGGTACTAGGAGTCATCATTCCACACTGCGGCCCTCACCGAAGTCTTCTGTATCCCAGTTTGGTGAAATAGTTAATAGGTATTTTCTGTCTGTTTGTCTGTCTCTCCCTCTATTTTTATGCATCATAAATCTACAATCTTGTAATTCAAGAACAGCCAGTGACAAGAGAAGAGAGGTAGAAGCAGACAAACAGACAGAGAGTCCATAAACTATAAAAACTAGTTTGTTTGATATAATCAGTTTTGTTAAATAATTCAAAACACGAAATTACCAAGATTAATTGAGTATCACAGTTATTCCTGTTTCATATTCACCAAAGCAAGAGCTTCAAATAAATAAACTACCCACAGCAGGAACACAGCTCGTCAACACTGAACCAAGTTTCCAGAGTCATATAAGACCTGAGCTTTCTCAGTTACTTTACAAAATCATCATGCTGACACTATTTAACCTTTTTAGATAAAGTGAAAAAAATATGCCAAAATGGTCTCCTATATTACTTCAAGGCCAATGAAAAAAGGCATATACTAAAATATGTCTAGGAATTCTCCTGTTCTCGAACACACAGGCACACCAACACAAACACACATACTTACACACGCAAAAGACGCATCATATCACAAAGATTTTGCGAGAGACTATCGGCCCTAATTTAATAAGGATTTTTCTTCAGAAGTAGGGATATCGTGCCAAAGATTTTAATTATACCTCCATTGTTACTTTAATCATAACATTCTTTTTACCAGGGTCCCGAATATTGACAACATTATTGCAGACTTAAGCAGTTCCGTTTTTTTCCCTTCTGGCAGGAAGATGGTTGTTGGATATGTTAAGAAAATTCCTGAAATATGGAATACGGAAATATCTTGTAAATTCGATCAAAAAACGTTTTTGAAAAGGGGAGGGGGGCTAAGGGGAGACGTAGATATCATAGGCGATGGGGGTGGGGTATCTCTATCCACCTCGTACATACCATCATAGACGACGTTAATTACTGAGCGAATACTGGAAGAGGTAATTCATTACCACCTCGGTTTTGTGCGATCTGTGAATAAATTTCTTAAGGATAGAATATCGAAAATGGGTGGACTCTCTCTCTCTCTCTCTCTCTCTCTCTCTCTCTCTCTCTCTCTCTCTCTCTCTCGTAGTAGCCATCTTGCTTGGTGAGACGTACCCGCGTATGAAGTCAGATTAATCAACAGATATCACAAGTTTAACATACGACTAGAATTTGAGAAATATCTAGAAGTGTTCGTGAACTATCGGTGATAAGATTAGTGTGAAAATAGTAGGATAAAGCGTCTTCTAAGTTAGTTTATCAAGTGTAATACTATAAATCAGAACAAGATGGCAGTAAGTTCCAACTGCGGGAAGAGGTGGCGTAATTAGCGTGTTTTAGCAGATTCGCAATACGATGAGGTAGCAGGAAGGGAACTGGGCATTTCTCATCTATGAAAATCAGCAACAGTCCTAACCAAAAAGATACAAAAGATTCATAGATATATTAGAAGGATATAATCCTTCAAACTGGAACAAATCTAATGAAAACATCTTGAAAATAATTGAAGAAGTTCCAAATAAATCCAAGTGGTCAAGAGACTCATAAAGAAAATATACATAAACCAACATATTCCGACAAAGAAAATGAATAAGGTGAATCTTGTGAATATCCTAATTGATGCATTAGGAAAAAGAATGCCACAAAGCATGCAAACTGTGTAAGGTTTGGTCATAGCATAGTCAATCACAAAACCTAATCAGAAAATGTGCTGCATGCAACATTCCGACCCATCCACAGTGTGCTGAGGTAATACAAGATTTGAGAGATACAAGAATTTTTGTCAACATGTTCTATTGCATAGACAATGTTATTAAATCAAGATTGAATGTACAAATAGTTGAGGATGAAGAAGAAGAGGAAGAGGAAGAAGAATAAAAGAAGAAAAAAGAAGAAGAGGAAAACGGAAGAGAAGTAAACAAAAATGAAATGACAGAAAAAAATAAGGAAAACAAAGAACAAGATAAAAGTATGGATGCAGAGATACTCATTGATACTACATATGAGGCAATAAAGCAGCATACCTACGAAGAAATAAATTACGATATGACAACAGAAAAGCAAATCCCGAAGAGGCTCTACCCAGATCTACACAATGACGGGAAAGAGGAAAAAAATATAGACAAGAAAGACAAAATCTGCAACCTTTTGAAAAGAGGGAATTGCAGATTTGGAGAAAGATGTTACTACAAACATCCTAAGATATGTCAAAACTATAAAATAAATATGGTAAATGTGCATACTTAGATTGATATGGGGATGATTGCAGAGATCTGCATCCAAAAATATGTAAAAACTAAAAGAAGGAAAAGGATGTAAGTTCGACAAAAATGCAAATATATGCACCCTGTAGCCATGAATCATAATCAAATAAATAACCAACCAAGTAATAAAATCCAAAATAAGAAAGAAACAAATAAAGAGAGAAATCAAAGAATATCAGGTAAAAGAGAAAAGCAACCACCATGAGATATGCAGAGGTGTCAGCAAAACATTTCAAAGCATCAGCTCCGAATTCTACTCAAGAGATAATAACTGTATTTATTATGCAAGAGATATTGCAGAACGGAGAAAATGCAGATTCAGACAAAATGAATAATTATGATGAAGGAAGATCAAATATTATGGAAAAGTTGGATTTTTTAATGTCAGAATTTCTGGACAATGAAAAAAAGAACAACATACCAGAACAGGAAAGAGAACATGGGAAAATACTTATTACTACCATTATTAAATGAGGAGAAAACACGCAAACCATCATAGTGATGAATGCGCAGGGTTTAGTTATGAGTAACTCAAAAAGAAAAATAGAGTACTTAAGAACTAACCCAAAAATGAAAAAGAAAATAGATATAATGAATATAAGTGAAACCTGGTATTCCCAAGAGACTGGAAATGATGATCAAATAAAAGGGTTCCAAACTTATAGATCAGATAGAAAAAATAGAATCAAGGGGGAACCGCAATATATGGGAAAGACAAAAAAACAAGGAAAAATATATGAGAAATATAGTAACTCAGAATGTCGAACTAATAGCGGTAGAATTTGAATCTGAAAAATTGATGAACATAGTAATATATAGACCTCCTAATACTAAAGAGTTTGACTTAATAATTGAAAAAATTGGATGATATATGTAGAAATCACAAGGACTGGACTATTCTCCTATCTGGTGACTTCAACTTTCCATTCGTAGAATGGAAAGAACGAATAGGAGATTGTGGTTGTACTTATACATACAAAAAGAGAGTAATAGTAGTGCAGAAGATAGAGGCAATTTGAAAAGCTATTAGATATGCTACTAGAATACAACATTCAACAAATAAATCCCTGCCAACAAGAAAGGAAAATACTTTAGACCTATATTTGTGAACGAGATGAATTATGTTAAAGAAATAATAGTTTATAATGCGAGTATTTCAGACCATAATGTCATAGAATTAACAGTTCATTCCAAAGCAAGTGAAATAGAGATAAGCAAGAAATGAAAAAGTGGGAAGGATATGGAAAATACAACTTCTACAGTAAAAATATTAAAATGGTCAGAAATTAATGAAGAATTAAACAAAGATTGGGATAACATTTTCGTAAGTGATGACATAAGGGTAAATACGGAGATTATTATATAAAATATTGGAGAAAAATAGTGGAAAAAATATATACCGAAGAAGAAAAGTAAACATCATTCATGCATACCAAGAGACAGAAGGATCTTGTTCCAGAAAATCAGAAAGTGGAAAAAAGGTCTTGCAAAAGAAAAAAATGCATGGAAAGTTATAGAACTAAAAAGTAAGATAGAAAATGAAGAACAAAAGATTATACAATCAAAAGAAAATGAAAACGGGACTTGGAAAGAAAAAACCCTATTAAATATCAAGCAAAACCCCAAACTATTATACTCATATGCGAAGAAGATGAATAAAAGAAGAATAGAAATAGGCCTCTGAGAATTGAAAGGGAGATTAACGAATGAAAAAAAAAGGAAATTTGCAACATACTGGCAGAACGATATAAGAGAGAATTCACCCCCTAGAATAGATAATGAAGATAATGATATAGAAGTAAGGGAGAAAATAGTGAATATTTAGCTGACATAGAAATTAATGAAGCTGATATTGTGCAGGCAATTAATGAAATTAAAAATGGAGCTGCTGCAGGGCCGGATGGAGTCCCTGCTATTTTGTTAAAGAAAGTAGTTCATTCTATCGCAAAGCCACTTGCAATATTATTAAGACAAAGTGTAGATACAGGCAAGATTTATGATGAGCACAAATTAGCATATATCACCCCTACTTTCAAAAGTGGATCAAGACTAGAGGCAAGTAATTATAGGCCTGTGAGTCTAACATCACATATTATGAAAGTGTATGAAAGGGTAATGAAGAAAAATATTATGAAACATTTAATAAAAAATAATTTGTTTAATATAGGACAACACGGTTTCGTACCCGGAAAAAGTACACAAACCCAACTGTTAGTCCACCGTGGAGGAACATATTCAAAAATATGAAAAGCGGAAATGAAGAAACAGATGTGGTTATCTAGACTTTGCAAAAGCTTTTGCCAAAGTAGACCATAATATATTAGCAAAGAAAATTAGAAAACACAATATCGTAGATAAAGTAGGAAGATGGTTAAAAGAATTTTTACACAACAGAAAACAGATAGTTATTGCAAACGATGAGAAATCGGATGAAACCAAGGTAATATCCGGTGTGCCACAAGGTACGGTGCTAGCTGCAATATTGTTTGTTATTATGATTGAAGACATAGACAGTAATGTTAAGGATTCGGTAGTGAGTAGTTTCGCTGATGTCACAAGAAATAAGTAGAGAAATTACTTGTGATGAATATAGGAAACGCTCTACAAGAGACCTTAACAAAGTATATGATTGGGCAGAGTAAATAGGATGGTATTTAACTCTGATAAATTTGAATCAATAAATTATGGAGGCAGAGAAGGAAAGCTATATGCATATAGGGGACCTAATAATGAGACAATCACAAATAAGGAAGCAGTTAAAGACCTTGGTGTGATGATGAATAGGAACATGTTATGCAATGATCAAATAGCAATTCTGTTGGCAAAATGTAAAGCAAAATGGGAATGTTGTTACCGCACTTCAAAACAAGAAAAGCTGAACACATGATTATGCTTTATAAAACATATGTTCGTAGTCCACTTGAATATTGCAATATGATATGGTACCCACACTATCAAAAGGATATTGCACAAATAGAGAGTGTACAAAGGTCCTTTACAGCTAGAATAGAAGAAGTTAAGGACATAGACTACTGGGAAAGACTACAATCCTTAAAAATTATATTTAGTCTAGAAAGGAGAAGAGAACGCTACATGATAATTCAGGCATGGAAAACAGATAGAAGGAATAACAGAAAATATCATGGAACTAAAAATATCAGAAAGAGCAAGCAGAGGTAGATTAATAGTGCCCAAAACTATACCAGGAAAAATAATGGCAAAGCACACAGGACATTAATCCACTACGCACCAGCATCGATAATGCAGCGTCTATTCAATGCGTTGCCAGCTCATCTGAGGAATATATCAGGAGTGAGCGTAGATGTGTTTTAAGAATAAGCTCGACAAATATCTAAACTGCATCCCAGACCATCCAAGATTGGAAGATCATAATATACCGGAAGATGTACTAGCAACTCTCTGGTAGACATTAGAGGCGCCTCACACTGAGGGACCTGGGGCAACCCGAACGAACTGTAAGGTAAGGTAAGGTAAGGACTGAGAAAATCTGTTTTAGCCGGTATAGAAATATGATAGGAAGCAAAGGAATCGAGTTTAGTTTGATATTTATTTGTAGAAATTTTACTTTTACTTGAGTTTCTTTAATAAGATGAACAAATTTTGTTATGTTTAGTATTTCAGTTAATAAAATTAATTTCGATTCGAAAAGCTAGTTTAGTAGGAACGTTTTCTAAAGGTCTATTTTCCCGGCCGGCAAGAATGTAAGACCATTAGTAATTTAGTGGGTAACTTATGGACAATTAGCGGCAATACTTGATGCTGTGGTTGGTAGTTGCCTATATCCTCATAAGCTTCCCAGCGTGCTAAGAGCATGTAAATGAAGCCGTTAATTAAGAAAACATACATAGTTACCTCTTTATTATACAGGATAAGTTGTTTCATTTGTTCTATTCATTTTTTTTCCTATTTATTTTCTAAAGTGCGTGAAGGGGTACAGCTACTAAAGTAAGGTACGGTAAAGTCTTCTGTTATTTACTTATCTACTTCAATATTTAACTAAATTGAAACTAGTGTTTGAAATAAGCATTATGGTAGAGAGATTCAGTTCATTACTAATATTCTTAGTAAGCTGTTTTCCTTAAGACTCATAAAAGAATAAAATCAAATCGAATTTTATAGTGAGGAAACCTAATATTAGAAATGTCATCTCTAATTTTTTAAATAAATTCAAATATATCTAAAACAAATTTGCATATTACTGTCAACAAAGCACGTGATTTAGAATATTGAATGTAATTGTAAAAAAAAAACTGGTATTCATTTTTTGAAAAATATGATAGAAAACTTCAAAAGCCGCACCAGAGTACGAAAACTATAAATAATCTTATGTTTTAAGCATGATATTCATGCATTATATTTCAATTTTATTTGTAAATACACCAACAATTCTATTTCATCTTATTTCCAAGTTTTATGATTTATATTACCATTAAGCAGTCTGCATACAACAAAATATATTTCCTTTAATTAGCAAAGTAATACTTCAAAGAGAGGAAGCCTTTGACGTCAAAGAATAAATACTGAAGTTGCTTTAGGTGAAAGCAAAGCTACTGAGGCCAACATAAGGTATTCATATTCCCTTTTATGTACGAACTCTGTGAACAGCCGGAAGCTTTTTGCAACCACAAAGGATATCCTTAGCCTCCACTTTCAACTAATATTCCATTATTTTACCAGACAAAATCAGAACAAAGATGTGTATTGCTAGAGTAAATCTCTCTCTCTCTCTCTCTCTCTCTCTCACACACACACACGCACACAGGCAAATAGGTTACCAAAGACGACTAGATAACCTGAACATGTATAGCTTAGAAAGACGACGATTGAGAGAACAACTAATAGGGTAGACCCATTTCATCCTTCTTATTATCACACAAATTTACCATTAATTTCATTTTTTGGTAACGTTTTACAACGCTTACCTCATCCAGTCATGCATTTAACCTTCAAAATTCTCTTATTCGGTTGTGACCCATTGGCTGTCGATCTTGATACGATGCCATCAGTCATGCAAAGCGAACAGAAACAGCAGCAAACGTCAGGGCGTCGGATGAGAGGCAGAAATCATTAGCTTCTCTTCAGCTGAATACGAGGATTAATTCGCGTCAACGGGCGGTGCTCGGCCAGGAATATTGGTGTCAGATCTTAAGGTAAGGCCAAATGGTAGACAGGTAGAGTTTTGGGTTGTTGCTATTCTATGAAATGTAATTTGCTTGATAAGAAGATATGTAGCCCTAAGTGCCACAGAAAAGGAGCACATAGAAATTGTGTAAATTTATTCATATGCTACAACAGTATCTTTGTCTTTCATTCGGAGTAAAAAAAGATAAGTAAAAAACAATAAAAACTGTCATGCTTGAATAACATGATCCCTTCACAATTTTTTTTTATATAAACAATTCCTGATGGATCTGTCTTATATGTGTTGCTGGTTTCCGCACGAGATACGTTTAGTGATAAAAGCAAAGTTGAAAGGAACGTCAATTTATCCTTATGATTGTACCAGCCTTCAATCGTAGTGCTTCGGGTCTTCTTACTTCGAATATATGTATGTATGTATGTATGTATGTGTGTGTATGTATGTATGTATGTATGTATGTATGTATGTATGTATGTATGTATGTATGTATGAGCTTTTATTCCAGACTTTCAAAGTTTTCGCAGAGCGAGATGAAATCCCAAATACCACATCCAATCTAAAAGCGAAGTCAATGAAATCAAGCTCTTATGTCTTTTGGTCCCAAGTGACGTTGACTTGATTCTATCATCGGTCAGTCAGAATTAATAATCAGGAGCTATCAGTACGATTCCAGTTTCTTTTGGCATTTTGTGGATGTCAGATCCATCATGATAATTAACCATTCGTGGGTTAATGATGCTCTCTCTCTCTCTCTCTCTCTCTCTCTCTCTCTCTCTCTCTCTCTCTCTTTTATCAACCTTGATGCTGATGTCATTTTTTCTTTCAAAATAGTAAAACACTGAAAACCTGTTTTTAAACCTGTAAGAAATAATTTACAAATTGTTCTGAGTGAAAGTAGGCTGTGTGTGTGTGCATGTGTGTATGTGCGTTGTTTATCTTGTTATGTGTATGTGTATTTTATAGTCCTTTAAAACAGGCAATCCTCTTCATTTATTCCAAAGGGAATATTTTTCTTTAATGAAGTTAAACAGGATTTCAAAGTTAAGTCCTGAATCTCTTTCAATACATTTTTCAGAATAAACATACCATATAATCCTAGTCTTAAATGAAATCCTGTATTTAAGTTTTACGAAGAATACTAAAGTATTTTTTCTAACTGTTAATCTAAATTCTTTTGAGACCTTTGGTTCATTTTCATCTCTCGAGGCGTCTAAATGGCCTTCGTGAGAGATAGCAAATGTTGGGGAGAGACTCTCTCTCTCTCTCTCTCTCTCTCTCTATTAGACGTTTAGACGTTGATATTCAGTAAGTGGTCTCTGTAATGACTTTCAGTTTCTAAGGAGTTACTTTCTCTAGCTTTCTTTGGTGTTAGGGACAACTTTCTTAGATTTTGTGTACTTTCTTCCATAGAAATGTATGTATGTATGTATGTATGTATGTATGTATGTATGTATGTATGTACATGCTGCATTGCCAGCCGTTCTGACCATGAAATGATGCAAATATGATATTAGATCACATTTTTTTTATCACACCCAGGAACTAATTAATCAAAAAGTTTTATTCTTATACTATTAATTAATTTCTCTAACTATCTCATCCTTTCCCGAACCCCGCCCTCTCTCTCTCTCTCTCTCTCTCTCTCTCTCTCTCTCTCTCTCTCTCTCTCTCTCTCTCTCTCTCTATATATATATATATATATATATATATATATATATATAATATATATATATATATATATATTCTCCAATAAGAAACAAATATATTTAGGCACATTATTACATTTCAGTACACTATGTAAAAAAAACTATATATAACGAATTAGAACACTTCAAGTCTCTAAAAATGAAGTAGACTTTTAGGAAAAACAGAAATGTATAATTTAGCCAGGGGCGAGTCTCTTTACATTAAAAATGCTTAAAATCTGACAGGTCTGGAGAGACAGCGTTAGAGAATAAATATAAAAATATGTGCAGAGAACGAAGAGGAGGGGAGAAAGAAAGACTAAATTAGGGAATGCAGTAAACGGGGATGGTCACTTTCTGTTTAAGCAACAATGAGGAAACCATAATTACGAAAACAGAGAAGAACCTAAATAAAATTAATGCAGCTGAGGCAGCAATTGCTTTTGATAAGACATTTTTAAAAGAGAGTTTTCTTCCTGCATATATTATTATTATTATTAATTATTTTATTATTATTATTATTATTATTATTATTATTATTATTATATTATTATTATTATTCTTATTATTATTATTATTATTATTATTATTATTATTATATCATAGTGGCGTATTTGCAGAAAGAAATTATAAAACATTTTCCTTTCACTAAGTCTCTGTTATTTCACGGATTCCTGAGGTCATATCTTTCCTAAACACACTGTTAATGTCTACGCAGGAAACGAATATGATAGTTTTTAATTAAAAAACTCGAAGCGCACCCCCCACTCACTCTCTCTCTGTCTCTCTCTCTCTCTCTCTCTCTCTCTCTCTCTCTCTTAAGGGAAAGCTGTTTCACCAGTCATATATTTCTTTGATTTTTCTAACTCTTGCTCTCTTTGAACATAAGTTCTTAAACACTCAGAAAACTTATATTTGATCTTCCTTTCGAACGTTGTACAAATAACGTTTGTTCGCGTTCCAAATAATAATAATAATAATAATAATAATAATAATAAGAATAATAATAATAATAATAATAATAATAATAATAATAGGGGCACAAAAGACCAGCTCCTGATAGACAAAATGGTAATGACTATAAGAAAGCCTTCGACATGATACCACTCACATGGCTAATAGAATGCCTGAAAATATATGGGGCAGAGGAAAAACACCATCAGCTTACTCAAAAATACAATGCGCAACTAGAATACAATATTTACAAGCTCTGGAATAAGACTGGCAGAGGTTAATATCAGGAGAGGGATCTTCCAGGGAGACTCAGTGTCCCACTACTCTTCGTAGTAGCCATGATTCCCATGACAAAGGTACTACAGAAGATGGATGCCGGGTACCAACTCAAGAAAAGAGGCAACAGAATCAACCATCTAATGTTCATGGACGACATCAAGCTGTATGGTAAGAGCATCAAGGAAATAGATACCCAAATCCAGACTGTGAGGACTGTATCTGGGGACATCAGGATGGCGTTTGGAATAGAAAAAATGCGCCTTAGTCAACATACAAAAGGGCAAAGTAACAAGAACTGAAGGGATAAAGCTACAGATGGGAGCAACATCAAACACATAGATGAGACAGGATTCAAATACCTGGGAATAATGGAAGGAGGGGATATAAAAACACCAAGAGATGAAGGACAACGATCAGGAAAGAATATATGCAGAGATTCAAGACGATACTCGAGTCAAAACTCAACGCCGGAAATATGATAAAAGCATAACCACATGGCAGTGCCAGTAATCAGATACAGCGCAGGAATAGTGGAATGGACGAAGGCAGAACTCCGCAGCATAGATCAGAAAAACCAGGAAACATATGACAATACACAAAGCACTACACCCAAGAGCAAATACGGACATGCTATACATAACACGAAAGGAAGGAGGGAGAGGACTACTAAGTATAGAGGACTGCGTCAACATCGAACAGAGCACTGGGGCAATATCTCAAACCAGTGAAGACGATTGGCTAAAGAGTGCATGGAAGAAGGACTAATAAAAATAGAACGAAGACCCAGAAATATACAGACACAGAGAATGACAAACAGAACAGAGGACTGGCACAACAAACCAATGCACGGACAATACATGAGACGACTAAAGAAACTAGCCAGCGGTGACACGTGGCAATGGCTACAGAGGGGAGAGATAAAGAAGGAAACTGAAGGAATGATATCAGCGGCACAAGATCAGGCCCTAAGAACCAGATATGTTCAAAGAACGATGGACGGAAATAACATCTCTCCCATATGTAGGAAGTGCAATACGAAAAATGAAACCATAAACCACATAGCAGGCAAATGCCCGCACTTGCACAGAACCAGTACAAAAAGAGGCATGATTCAGTGCAAGAGCCCTCCACTGGAGCCTGTGCAAGAAACATCAGCTACCTTGCAGTAAATAAGTGGTACGAACACCAACCTGAGGGAGTGATAGAAAATGATCAGGCAAAGATCCTCTGGGACTATGGGTATCAGAGCAGATAGGGTGATACGTGCAAATAGACCAGACGTGACGTTGATTGACAAAATCAAGAAGAAAGCATCACTCATTGATGTCGCCATATCATGGACACCAGAGTTGAAGAGAAAGAGAGAGAAAAATGGATAAGTATCAAGATCTGAAAATAGAAATAAGAAGGATATGGGATATGCCAGTGGAAATCGTACCATAATCATAGGAGCACTAGGCACGATCCCAAGATCCAAATGCCCTGAAAAGGAATCTGAGAAAAACTAGAGGTTGAAGTAGCTCCATGACTCATGCAGAAGAATGTGATCCTAGAAACGGTGCACAAAGTAAGAAAAAGTGATGGACTCCTAAGGAGCAGGATACAACCCGGAACCCCACACTAAATACCACCCAGTCGAATTGGAGGACTGTGATAAAGCAAAAAAAAAGATAAAATAATAATAATAATAAATTCCCTCTCTCAACCACGCTTTTGATGACTGCTGAATCCTTCGTGACCGCTTTGCCTATTTGATTGCTTCCTGGCAGAAGTGACAGATTCCACCACGGA
This sequence comes from Macrobrachium nipponense, assembly GCF_015104395.2. Lineage (NCBI taxonomy): Eukaryota > Metazoa > Arthropoda > Malacostraca > Decapoda > Palaemonidae > Macrobrachium > Macrobrachium nipponense. Next base: position 216,041,919 of record NC_087200.1, read on the forward strand.
GGTCTGACAAATAAAATGGAATTATTTTTTTTTATTCGATGAGCATATATATATATATATATATATATATATATATATATATATATATATATATATATATATATATATATATATATATGTATATATATATATATATATATATAGTAATATATATATATATATATATATATATATATATACACATATATACATATATATATATATATATATATATATATATATATATATATATATATATATATATATATATATATATATATATATATATATATACATGTATGTGTGTGTGTGTGTGTGTTTGTATGCATGTGTGTATGTATGTATGTATAGTATATAAATATATATTACCGATAGAAATATAGCCCGAAACAAAATAAAAAAAATAAGAAAAAGCTCAGAAATAGGAGCAACAAGTACGAAAATAAATCGATCAACCAATGAAACCATAAATGATATAGACAAAAATGTTCCTATTCGAAATAATGCTACTTTGACCAAGAGCCCCATCCCCAAATAATACAAAAGGAAAAAGCGAGAGATATATCCGAAAGGCTTTGCGGACCTCCAGCTAGACATCAATTTCCACAAAGACCAAAAGGAGAGGATCAGAAAGTGAATGACCCAGGAACCTTGGGTTAGTCTTCTATTTCGATGGTGACTTGGAATGGGGTGAGATGGGAGGGAGGGGGGAGGGGGGTATAGGTGGGAGGGAGGAGAGGGGGAATGTATTAAGGGGAAAGGAAAGTATATTAAAGAGGAGAAGGAATATGATTCGTGAATATCTCATTGATAACGGAAGTATACCAGAAGCATATTGCAACAGGTATAAAAATCAATGTTTTTGGATGAATCTGCCTCAAACTACAGCTTACACTGCCTTACAGTAATGTTTAGATAGTTGTGGTAACCATATTTCCTCAAGAATAAAAACAGCTATCTAATGCTGTGTGGTTATGTAGTCGAAAATATTCAAGAAGATGCTTCAACTGGTTATTGAAAAAAAATAACTTAATACGGAAGATATATTTGAATTTAACACAAATCTTACTTTTCTATTTGCTATGTAATACATCATAATGTTATCTTAATGGCAACTCAAGGCAGAAATTGTTTTATTACCAATAGGTTACCTACCTAATAAGAGCGCTATGATAATGAAATAGTTCTCACCAACCTAGATCTTTTTGAAGAATGAATTGCAAAAAAAAGATATTGGGGAGTACATCTTGTAAAAGATCAGGAAGTAAACATCAAAAATGATGTTCGAGCCTCTGCTTGACAAATAACAATTCATTGCCACAAATCAGCTGAGAAAACAGTAATGGAAAATCTTTAAAGGTTCTTGATTCCAGCCAACAATTAATAGACGAATGAACGTAACGCCGTCCTCACTCGAAATAAACAAATCTAACACCAAGAACATCCAGTTACGAACTATGAACACCTTCCACAAGATCTTTCCTGACATGTTAAACAGCTGTAATACAACTGGAATAGGTATTTTACGTGTGCCTTCAGTAATGGATCTCACTAAACTATGTCGCTCATAGAAAATAAATGATTAAATTAAACTTAATTACCAATATAATATATTTACAGAAATGGTGATGTTAAGAAAGTATAGACACAGAACGTCATTTTTTTCTGATATTTTAAACAATTAAAACAAAGCTGGAATTGTCTAAAAATTTATCGATCATGTATTTTACCCAATTAGTTAATTCAGCAAAAGCTTCAAAAGATGTGTGTACGGTGCGTGTATGATGTGTTAGTGTCATTGCACTACGTATTACTCAAAACTCTCAAATAGAAAGAGAATCTGAATTAGAGATATCTTCCTTTAAATAACTGATTTTAAAACGGCAATTTTAAGTGGGTTTACCACAAAATGCAACTGAATACTTTTTCGTGGTTAAAAGTAGATAAGTTTACTGTTTCTATCTAGGCATTGCTCTCAAAAAAACCTAAACACTATACACAAGGCAAGTTCCATCACATCGCTTTTTACCAGACGCTGACCATGCTGTGGCAAGAGTTAATGACAGAGGTCTGTTCTAGAAACCTAAATATAATTTTGAGTTTTCATGATTAACATTTTAATTCTATTTAGAACAATTAAGAACAAGATTATTAAAGAACAATTATTCCTAAAGTAAGAATCTTCTGAGCAATATTACGAGCACATATTGTATATAATACAGATTACTTTACAGTAGGATCCTTTCCATTTCCTTTTGTCTTTTTCCCATCAGCATCTTTTCACCTTAAGTCATTCTCTTCAAGCACATGGCTCTCCCCATCCCTTCCCCCCCTCAAGCCCCATAACCCTAACACCCTCCCCCTAACCCAAGGGAAAAAATGGGTGATGACAACTTCCGGAAGTCAGAGCATTTTTAAAACCGGCTGACGAGGTGGACACGAAGCCATCAAATATGCAAATTGAAGGCGGACGCTCGTTGTTGCGCCGCCAGCAAGAACTAGTTAATCATCATTTGAGGCGGACACATAATCATCCCAGATCATAATTAGATTCCAAAATCATTATAACGTTATCTGTCAAATTCCAAATTCATTTGTGTGTGTGTGTGTGTGTGTGTGTGTGTGACTGGACTTTTAGTATCAGTACTCCTCATAATTTAATAGCATAGATAATAACTTCGCCAATTTATTCATCAATCAAACAAGTATCAATAAATGATGGAAAAGCATAAAATAAACTGGATTATGAGTCTGACATCTCATGTTTATTTTCAGGTATTGTTTATATATTATCTATTAAATATTAAATATACACTGATCGCAATTTTTAAGATTTTTACAAGAAATTTTATGATCGCTGTCTTTCTTCTGTTCTATAAAACGACTTCCCACTTCTCCCATCGTTTATCAGTCTTTCCTTTTTTTTTTCTTTTTTTTCGCGTTTCTCTCTCACTCCCCTTTCACTCCTGCAATGCCTACAGATAAAACTTTCATTCACCGCCGCCAGTACCTTAAAATAGCTCATTGTACTAGAAGAAAACTCCCCCAAAAGGTCTCAGGACTCGAGTGCAAATGAGTTACGAGTTCCAACATTTTTTCAAGGACCCGCGGAAGCCCAAAGCTCGTTTCCCACGGCCTATATATATTAGACCTCCAGTACTTCAGCTTCACTTACCAGGACAGGTAGAAGAGATGATGGCCGCTGTACCTCAAGAGATGCTTACCTATTCTCACGCAAGTATGGTTGCGGTATTTTTGTTCTTCGCTATTGCCTTTTGTAGGTCAATGGGTTTTACTCTCTCTCTCTCTCTCTCTCTCTCTCTCTCTCTCTCTCTCTCTCTCTCTCTCTCTCTCTCTCTCTCTCTGAAGTATGGGAAATGCGTGGGTGGAACACAAAATCAATACTCCGTCTCTTATTGTTTTCTTGCTATTTCATGTTAGAATGTTTTATTTTATGGTATGATATTTCTTTATGATATCGGTTAGAATGATGAAGATTGATTGGTTGAGGAGCATGAAGTCGACTTTCAATTTATATTCTACTGGGAATGATACTATACGAATTCTAATTCATCTATTATCAGTCACAATGCTATCAAGATCTTTTATTCGAATGGCCAAGATCTACAAATAGGTGAATAGGCCGGTATTTAATATTTGATGTTACTTCAACCACTCACATATACGCACGCGCACGCGCACATACACACACACACATAATGGAATTAACCTACATGACACACCTCTATGATTAGCAGACCTATGTTCAGTAAGTGCTCGTAAAACTGAAGATTATCTACGATAAAGCTCCTATCTTCCACGGTTCTCCTACTTTTTCATATACTTTCACAAATAAGAAGCAAAGCGCCACATAAAGGTTTCAGATTTCGGACTTACTGGCAACTACAAGCGCAAACACTCCCTTTATATTGTTTTAAAAAAGATTAGGTTTTAAGATGTGGTTTTAGACGGAATGCTCAAGATAAACTATTAGTTCGGTCAGAAATATATAGTATTTGAAAAATCTTCTCAAAACACATATAAACTGTTAAATAAGTAGACAATAAATTCAGGTTTATATGAAATTACAAAGGTGATTAGTCTGAGTGTTTTGCAGTATGTACAGCTTATTCAAGAATATTTTTTATAACATTAAATTAGATATTGATAATTGCAAAAAGTATTTACCTAGCCATATGTCAACTTCCTGACCACTAATGCCCTAAGTCGTAAGGGAATAGGAAAAAGTGTAATAAATTCAGTTGTCATGAAAATAGAAGAATCACAATCTTTAGAAATAAAATAATCTAACATTAAAGAATTTTTTCCTTTATTTTTTCAAACATAAAACCAGAATTTTGATCGTCCACTAAAAATACGAAAACGACATTAACAAGATCCTGTTACAATCTGGTTCCTCCCTTTCAGTGCTTGAAAATATTCCTTGTACTTTCGACGGTTTTAAGTTCTAAGCTCAGGGCAAAACGTGTGTCATAAACACATCCACCTCCTCTTTAATTACAGATTTGCTCCCTTGGGAATGTTGGAAGGAGCAAGAGACTGAAAGAGAGATAATCTCGCTCTCTCTCTCTCTCTCTCTCTCTCTCTCTCTCTCTCTTTGCATATTAATTTTGGACAGGAGAAAAAGGTGGTAAGTCTCATCTTCTTCGCGCTAGAGAAGTAATAATGCTTTTTCAAGGTCTCGGAATAAACATGAAATTAAGAAAGGCAAGAAGTTTTGTTCATCATAAAATAATGCTTAAGTTTGCTAAGTCAAGTGTTCCTCCTTAACCCCGCCGCCCCTCCCACCAACCCGTGCCACCCCCTACTCTCTCTGTCTCTCGTCTCTGTCTCTGTCTCTCTCTCTCTCTCTCTCTGGCCTCTGTCTGTGTCAATAGTTATCAAAGGATTCGAAGGCTTTGGCAGAGGAGGTCACCAAAGAAGCCAATAACTTTGTCTTTTGTGATTAACATTCCAGGTCGCCTTCGTCCACAAGCAGAGGCTTTTCTGTCGTCCAGGAATTCAGCAGATTTCTCTCCACTTAGAAATTTTTCTGAGCTGATTCTTTTTCTTTCCTAATTCTTTACACATGTTTTCTAAGTAAACATAAGTATTTGTGAATCAAGTAGACCAATAGGTAACTGGGAACGACAGGAAGATTAATATTTGCGTTTCATATCTGCCCCAGGTTGGTTTGGAAAACAGATATGGACCTTGGAATTCTTTTCAGTGCTTTACATTCTAATTCCTTGTTATTTTATTAATGAACCATCCTCTCTGCCAGATCATCTTTAAGTATAATGCAATTCTAATGTATCTCTTGATTGCAGATTCCCTTAAATGATTTGATTAATGATAAATTCTCGAAAACGTTCGAGCGAGTTAAATGAAGTTTGAATTCCTTCTTTAGGTGAAGAATTCCCCATCAAAATTTTGTATGAAGACTCAGGTTGTCTCTCTGCATGAATTTGTTCCATTCTGAATTTCTTATTCGTATAAAATGTCTTCATCTTCATTTTGTTTTTTATTTCCGTTTTTAATCCGTTTACTGAACATACGTGCATGATTTGTTGATAATGTTTCAAAAAAACTTACTCTATTTCAATAAGCACTTGATTAAATATTTTAACGGAAATAGTTGGTCTTTCTCCACCAAGAATTCTCCTTTTTTTTATTCAAATACCCCACTTTTATACTTAAGCTATCATTGTTTTATTTATAATTTATGATGAATTTTCAAGCTATTCACTGATAATTCTCTCTCTCTCTCTCTCTCTCTCTCTCTCTCTCTCTCTCTCTCTCTCTCTCTCTGAAACTATTAGAGTTTTGAATAAGGAAGGATATTCCCACTAATACAACTGAAGGCTCAACATATAGGTGAATAGAATTGATAAATAATAGACAAATCTTTCTCACTTTGTCAAAGAACTTCTATATTTTAAGGCTGTTGACTCACTGTACATGTAACAAATTTTGACAAATCTTCAATAATCATTTGCTTTTGTTTAGGAAGCGATTTGATAAGTGTTACCAATTCATTATTTTGTGTCTGTTTATTTATATTCTCATATTTTATTCTTCTTGTTATTAGATGATATTTGTGTAATATTCCTTGCTTACTTGCAAAGCGTTTTTGTTTTGTTTTGAGGAGTGGGAGAAAATAAACTTCGTCACGTGAGAGAAACTATAAACTTTGTTAAGAACACCTTTGAATCACAAAGAAAAGTATCTGAATTTTGCGAACAGCAGTTAATATAGCATAAGTCACAGCATATCTTTACCACTACGGCAATAGAAAATGTTTACTCCTCTCAAAAAAAATGAATGTTATGCCTTTACGGTCTTTTACTCCGAAAGGGTCATTTGTGGTACCCTTTTTCCTTATAACATGTTTTGGTGGTGGTCATTGTTACGTAATTAGTTTCATTGGGAGATTGCCTTAGGTTCAAATGTTTTATTACTAATAATAATAAGACCGCAAACAAAGAAGAAAAATAGTTTCATTTCTCGCCTGAGCTTCAAATTCCTCTTTGGGAGAATCGGTTAATTTACGAGAGTGATATTAAACAGCTGACCCAAATACAAATAACTGTTATTGGAGTAAAATGTCTATTTCGCTTGAAGAATGCTAAGTATTAGAGCGATAAAAATGATTAGATATTGGTTTTGTAACAATAAAACATGTCTGGTATAATCATTGAAATGCTTTCGAATAATCAAGGAAAGCTATTTGGAATTTGCATCGCTTTTTTGTCCACAGTTCTTTAAAGAAATGACTTGCTGTCTCATTAGGTCGGAGATGGAATCTCTCTCTCTCTCTCTCTCTCTCTCTCTCTCTCTCTCTCTCTCTCTCTCTCTGTTTTACGTCTGTGACTGCATAAAGTGGGCCATTTTTCAGTCTTGAGAAAATATAAGCAGACGGAGAGAGAGAGAGAGAGAGAGAGAGAGAGAGAGAGAGAGAGAGAATATGCCAAATAAGCTTTCATTCGCCAGAAAATAAGAATTTCTCGTTCAGTTACTTGATGAAATTTTCGATTTAAAAAATGGGAGTATTTGGCTAATTTTCTTAAATTAAAATCGATTGAAAGCAAAATCGATTAGGAGATATATGAATGGGGATCTCAGTTTTCGAAACAAAACAGTTTAATAACAAAATATGTGAAATTACATATTCAGAGTGACACTACCTTAGATAAATAAAAAATATTGATATTCGAGAATTCTTAAAATATAATGAATGCTTTTAAATCATTTCACCTTAACTTGGGATTATCTACCATAAATCCCTCGTATTTTAATAAAGAAAAATATTCTGAAAAGCTATATTTGTTTCTACTCGAGATTTTCCTCCGTAAGTCAGTTGAGATTATTAATAGATTGATGATCACAAGTTTTCATGAAAGCATTTAACTACAAAGAAGTGTCATCTAAGCTTCTTGTGTTAATACCGAGTTTAATACCGCAGGCAACAACATGATATGTAAAATGAGTTATTGATGATGGCATAGCGATAAAGAAAAATAATTATGATAATTATTCTTGTGTGAAATTATATAAGACCAAACTGATTTAGATGGTTTTTTGTTGTTTTTTCACTAATGTTTCGGTTTAGCATGAGAATTAAATCCAGTGATAAATTGATACACAAAGAATCATTAAACATTCAGAATTGTTTGTTTGACAAGACATTATTTCATTTCTCAGACCCATTCAGTGCTACATTACCGTTCAATATATCCGCAGCAAGATATAGAAGCACAAATATATACATGCAGACATAATATTTGCATTCATATTTACATACATTTTACATACATACATACATTCTTATTTAACACTTGGAGTTCGAAGGACGATCCTAATTAAACTCTCTACTAAGACGAAAACGCTTGGATTTCTGCCTATCATTTTCCTGTGGTATTCGCTTATTTATTGAAGTCGTGCGAATCTACTGTGATTTTTTAAAAGCATATATTCGTATATAAGAAAAAGCGGAAAATACAATAAAAAACGCACGGTCGAATAGCTAAATCAATAAATTATTACTGGCATTAAATACTGTCGGTACACACACACACACACACACACACACACACACACACAATTATATATATATATATATATATATATATATATATATATATATATATATATATATATATATATATATATATATAAGCGAATACCACGGGAAAATGATTGTCAGAAATCCAAGCGCTTTCGTCTTTATTCAGACATCGTCAAGGAGCTACTAAAGTACAATTGGAGAGGAAGGCCTTAGGTACAAACAAGATCAGGAATACCAGATGGTTAATTATCAAAAGGGTAAAAATTAAAAGGGATAATCCAGGATTATCGGATATAACACGGTCACAAACTTAAACAGATTCTGACCCTAACCGAAATTACAAAGTATCTTTACAGTCCAAAACATGTAAAAACTGAATATATTAATTTTGTTGCTTATATTTATCTACAACTTTTTTCCTTATGAAAGCATCAAGTTTAAATAAACCAAGGCTTAAATTTAGAACATTTCTATTATTTGATTTGATAAAACAAGATTCAATGATATTCCTTTTAACTTTGTCATTACATGGGACTAAGGCTCTTGCTTGACTCCAGTTAATAGGATGGTCTAAAGCTCTCATATGTACAAATAATGCATTCGATATTTGCCCAGTTCTCACAGAATATTGATATTGCTTGAGATGCTGTGAAAGAGATTTGCCGGTCTGTCCGTAAATAGACCTTTATCACACTTTTTGCAAGGAATTTCATATATGCAGCCTGGAAGATCTTTAGGAGAATTTTTGATTACTAAACTCTTGACATTAATATTACTGAAAACAACATTTATGTTAAAAAGCTTTAAAATTCTAGGAATATCTAAAAACCTTTCATCATAAGGTAATTTTAGAATGTTATGCTTACCAAATTTAAGTTTGTCATTAGTTGAATAAAATGTTTTTCTAGCTCTTTTCCATGCCTCATCTACAAAAGTCCTTGGGTATTTAAGTTTCAATGCAATATCATAAATAGTTTTAATTTCAGCGCCAATAAACTGCGGGCTACAGACACGTAAAGCCTTAGGAACATCCAGAAAAAAACAGAGAATTTAACATTTTGATGGTGATTGGAGTAGTAATGAACAAAAGAGGCAATATTAGTTGATTTTCGAAAGACTGAAAAGGTGAAATTTCTATCATTTCTATGGACAGTTACATCAAGAAAATTCAAATTACAATTTCTTTCTTCTCTACAGTAAATTTTATAGAAGGGACTAAATTATTGAGATTATGAAGGAATTCCTGGAGGTTTTTGTGAACTGGCCAAATACAGAAGATATCATCCACGTACCTAAACCAAATAACTTTTTGGGGCAAAATTCTTGGTAAGAGTTTTGTCTAAAAAATTCATGTAAATATTGCTAAGGACAGGAGATAAGGGATTACCCATAGCCATGCCAAACTTTTGTACAAAGAATTCCCCATTGAAACAAAATTTACTATCTTTGGTACATAACCTTATGTGACTAAGGAGATTTGCCTACACTTAATTAAGGGAATGCCATGACGCTCTAATTCCTCTTCCAAATATTCAAGTAAGTCATCTACAGGCACTTTTGTAAATAAAGAGACAACATCAAAACTAACCATATTAAAATCATAATTCAAATTTAAACGATTCAATTTGTTTTATAATATCAACATTGTTTTAACATTCATGTTAGAAATATTTCCTACCAAAGGAGTAAGAATTTTTACAAGCCATTTAGATAAATTATACGTAACTGAGCCCACTGAACTAATGATTGGTCTGATAGGGTTATTGATTTTATGTGTCTTGACTAAACCATACATGTAAGGTAGGGAGGCGCATTGCGGTGTAAACTGTTTAATTAAATGGTCCAAGCCCTTCAAAATGGATTTAATTTGTTTATTAAAATGGGAGTTAACTGTCTGTGTAGGGTCAGACCTCAGTTTCGTATAAGTATCAGTGTCATTTAGCAATGTCATTATTTTACTTATATAGTCACTTTTATTCATTATTACCACTGCATTAGATTTATCTGCTTTTGTCACCTTCACTGTTTCGTCTTCTTTAATTTACTTAAAAACCTGGAGAAATCTCACGGGTACATTAGGGGGAGAAGGTTTACTCATAGCACCATACACAATACCTTTACAAATATTGATATCATCAGGGCATAGGTTTTGATTCAATTTTTCTAAATAACAAAAGGATTTTGAGATGTCGACACAGTCCAGGTTACCATTAAATACACCAAAGCTTAACCCATATCCCAAAGCCGCTGTCGTAGCAATATATATATATATATATATATATATATATATATATATATATATATATATATATATATATATATATATATATATATATATATATATATATATATATATATATATATATATATATATATATATATATATATATATATATATATATATATATATATATATATATATATATATATATATATATATATATATATATATATATATATATATATATATATATATATTAGTGATACAGGGCACAGAAAACCATTCCAAGTAACATAATCAGAGGAAGACGGATGAAAACCACACATCACTAGGCTGTACTTTGTTTTGCTTATTATTATTTTGCCGACGTTTCGTAATTATTTACAGAATTACATCTTCTGGGCTGCACATAAAAGGTAAGAAAATAAAAAAACAGTTAAAAGTATAGTCTAAAAATTCATTTAAAATACAACAGAGTAAAAATTAAATAAATAAAAATAAAAACACAACCAACCTAGAGGTGAGACAGCAAGGAACTAAACGGAAGGAAACTAACACAGTACGAACTTTAAGCTAAATACAATTGACTTGCAGATGTATGGGTGTTTAACGATGGTACAAGTATTGCTAACTCTTGAGATTTGGCAGTATGACAGATGACACTAAAATCTTTGTGGTCAATGTAGGTTTTACATTGTTTTGAATAGTTCCTGATATTAGTTAATATACAGTAATATTGATGCCTACAAGTAAATATATCATTTTATTCTTCACTGCTTTCAGAAATTGTTAGAATTTTTTCTTCTCTTTGACAAAGTACATGATTTTTATATGATTTTATTAAAGCAACTTATTAATATAATTTGAATATGATATATTTGACAATATAGAGCGATAATGATTTCTTTGAAGGATGTACCTAACTCTACTCTTCATTGATTTCATAAATCATTAGAAATTCCTTCCCCTTTGACGAAGCACTGAATTTCTTTTGGTCTGTCACTAAAACAGTTTAAAAATAAACTGTGATTTCTTTCAAAAGGAAATACATCATTCTGTTCCTCAATGCTTTCGGAAATCGTTAAACATTCCTTCCCTTCGACAAAGCAATTATTTACCTGCGGTTTGACGAACAATTTGAAAATATATACATTTTGGAATAAATTTTAGGATAAGTTTTTTTTGTTCTTTTAATGAAGACCAAGTGAAAATTAAACAGATGAGCGGTTGGCTGTTGCATTCAGTCGATCATGGGAGAAGTCGAAGGTTTTCCCTGTCGAATTACCGCTTGAAAAGGAACCACTCGTTTGATTTCCCCCGTTGATGCATCTCTAATCTAATTTCCCGGCTCCCAACAATTCACTTACCCATGAATCATTGGGAATTATCCGAAGCTTCATTTGATTAGGGAGAAGAGTGTTTGCTTTTCTGCTGGATATATATATATATATATATATATATATATATATATATATATATATATATATCTATATATATATATATATATCTATACATATATATATATATATATATATATATACATATATATATATATATATCATATATATATATATTATGTATAAATATATATATATATATATCTATATATATATATATATATATATATCTATATATATATATATATATATATATATATGTATATATATATATATATATATATCTATATATATATATATATATTATATATATATATATATATATATATATATATATATATATATATATACATGCACAATAAAACAGCCACAATATAAGCTATTTCATGAACGTATGCAAAACGCTCACCAGCAGATCGTCAAACACACTTACAAATATTATCCTTTCACCGCTGATTACGCTACACCTCCTTCATGCCATTAATCCAGTCCTTTTTAGTTCTCGCACTACGCCTTCCCTTGAACTACCATGACCTCTGTACTTCTTTAGCTTTCGTATATTCTTCCATTCTTTCTATAAGGCCAAACCATCTCAACATACTCTGATCCAGCCTGGCAGAAAAGCTAACTTTTTACAGCTAATTTATGTCCACATTCCTGATGGCGAGGAAATACCTTTTTTTTTTCCTTGAGAGTTACATATATATTCCAGTGATTGCATCACACTGAAAGATAGGTATTACAATCTCTAATTATATGTCCTTCTAAAAATACGTCACAGTAAAAGATAAAGTGAAAAGGGGTTAAAAACAATTAATAACAAAATTCCAATATTTATTTGCAATTGAAGTTACCTACACATTGACGAATGGAACTGAATCTCTGCCCATCTCAAGCAAATATGGTTTCAGCTTCAGTTCGAAGAAACCATCGGACTTGCTTCAATTTATTCATCGTTTACAGAGCTTCCCATTTCTCGCGACCCAAGTATGGTCGCAAACAACCCGTGGAAAAGGATATATGTAGGAAAAATATTTCGATATTAATTTTCCTTTATGTTGTAAAAATAACTGGATATACACGTAGGGCACTTTGAAGAACATTTTGTACATAGAGTCATCAAGTATAAATAATATATATATATATATATATATATATATATATATATATATATATATATATATATATATATATATATATATATATATATATATATAGATGTATATGATATATTACAGCAGTTTCTTAATGCATTGGTCCTGAAATACCAAATCCATGTGTCAGTTACAGCCATATCGTAATTGGACACGACACTTTCCCCACGTAAACACAAATCGAAATAATTCTCTCTGGATATGTAGGAACTGACTCAAATTTCAATAAGAGAGAAGCTTGGTTAATATTCCCCGAGATTCATCTGTCTGTCCTGTGAGGTCCAGTGGTCAGAAACTGATGTCGATTTGGAACGTAAACATCCTGGAGGTTTGTGGTTCCCTTTCAAAGGCAAATTAGGTGGATTTTCATGAGTGATTTTGTAGGTATATATAGTCTGTGAATGCATTGTAATTGAATTATTTCCATACCATTAGGTGCGGGAGTAAATTGTTTACCAGCCATAATTTTCTTTTATATTATATTTTTGTTTTAATTGAACTATACATTTGCATGCTAGCAAGGGGAAGAATCAATATTTATTTGCATTTCAATAGCATTATTTGCATACCAGTAGTTAAGGGAGTAAAGAATTCACAAACCATCTATTGTACTTGTATTTTATTTGTATTTTAATGAAACTATTTGCCCACTAGTAGGTGGGAGAGTGAATTATTTACAACCCAATTTTTATTTCTATTCTACTTTTATTTTAACTGAACTAGTGAGAGCTAAAGAATGAATGTGTAAGTAACTTAAAAGGAATATTCCTTTATTGAAAAGTATTGTTTTTTAACTTAATTTGTTAACATTATTTGAGGGGAAGGTAAAATTAAAGTTAGAAGCATATTTTCACTTGTATAAATTTTTTTTCGTGTTCTTAGCATAACTTTTTTAATAAGAATATTAAATCCAAAAACACAAGATAAGATCTGTATTAAATAAGGTCATAACGTTTTTTTTAATATTTAATGTATAAAACACAAGATAAGGTCTATTAAATAAGAGGTATATTCTTAGTATATAAATGATCTCAGTTTCACTTTCCGTGTGTGTCTGTGCATGTGTCTGTGATGAGAGAGAGAAAGAGAGAGAGAGAGAGAGAGAGAGAGAGAGAGAGCAAGGATATATTCTGGGTAAACGTTCTCAATTTCTCAATTTGTTTGTGGGATTGAGTGTGTATTTATGTGTGTGTTTATGTGTGTGTGTGTGTGTGTGTGAGAGAGAGAGAGAGAGAGAGAGAGAGAGAGAGAGAGAGGAGAAAGTGATAATATTTACTGAACAGCAGAAGCACCGTTATGCGGTGAATGTGCCTCACTGTCAAACTTCTTGGTTCCTGAGGTCTTATCCTCTATTAATCACGCCGCCAAATTCTCCCTGAGGAAGTCGTGCAATGTCAAAAGTTCAAGCGGAGATGGAATGCATGACTGCCCTAAAGAAATACTTGTGTTTTATAAGTTTCTGACATTTTTTATCTATATGTTTATTAATATATTAATTTATTTTGATAACTGATCTCCTCTTTCTGTATTTCTTATTGCCTCCCTCTTACTGCTTTCAAATGAACAACACATTCTTTGTAAGCTTGAATTTCAAGTCACTGGCTCCTGTGGGTTTGCTCCATATGAATAGGGTTCATCTTCTGACTAATAATAATAATAATAATAATAATAATAATAATAATAATAATAATAATAATAATAATAATAATAATAATAATAATAATAATAATAATAATAATAATAAAATAATAATAATAATAATAATAATATACAGTAAAGCTCAAAAATCACCTTAGTAATGGTTGAATTATATTTTTGTCATTTTAAGAAACATTTTTAGCAAATGAATATAGGTGTTTTGATAATGTATGATTTCATATCCGTAAGTTCTTCATGAAGAATATAATGAAAATGTAACTTTATGAAAATAATATTCTCATAATGTTAAAAAGCACATACTATGTAAGCCAAGATTTATATGAATATATAATTTGTTGTAAAATTAATATTTAGACTATTTTAAATGTTATATGTTCACAATAATGGAAACAAATCTGAGAAAACATAAAGGTTCCATGTATTTCTAGATTACACGGCTACGAGTATATTAAAATATATAGTAATTTGCACTTGCAAATGTTTGTGTAATTTACAAGGTTTGCTTGACAGTGCCATAAACCTAAGAAAGGTTTCTCTTATAACATCAGAACTTTCTGTGAATCAGAGATATTTATATATCTTTCAATGTTTAAACATTAACCTATTCAAACTGTTATTTTAATGTATTCTACAAAGTGAATTCTAGAGCTACAGAAGATTACATGCAGAAATAACTAGAAATCTAGCAATGTTGACCTCACCGGAAGTAATCGGACGAGACGGAAACAGAAACGTATGCCTTTCTTGCTGTAAATACCCTTACCTGTAGAAATTTTTTAAATACAAAAATCTGGTCTGTGCCTCACGCGCCTGCAGATAGCTTTAGTATCCTTGATGCAGAGATTGTAACACTCGGCTCCCCTCCCCTCCCTACCCTTGGCGAGACACCCTACCTCCCACACCCATCCACAACACACCAGATCAATACAAAAGCTCCTTATGTTATATACGTCAACAATGATAGGCCGAACTCGTTTCATGGAGGATATCAGGTGTTCTATAATGTTTTATTCCTCAAGCTCTTGTTTTTATTCTTACTTCTATTTTTATCTGGTTTACAAAACAATTATTTCTCTGCAGTTTCCTGATAGCATTCAAAATATCTTTTTTTGACATTTCTATCTGTATGTATCAGCTTATAAAACATTTAAGTAGATATGAACATAACGTCAATT
>NC_087200.1:216058071-216105571 GCF_015104395.2 Macrobrachium nipponense
GAGACCTTTTGCATCACGCGGCACCAGAGACTATAATGATGATAATGAAAATTATGATTTCAGACCTATACTTATTCATCTCTGGATGATTTCCGTGACTTGGTGTCTTTAATCAATAGAAATGTAAAGCAATCGGCTGGCAATTTCCGACTAGCTCATCGGATTTAGCAGGAAATGAGTTACATGAAAAGCGTAATTTTCTATTAATTATTAAGGTAAAATCTTCATTGCAATATGTCCTTAGATTATTATTATTATTATTATTATTATTATTATTATTATTATTATTATGGGTGGTACTTATAGTGTGGGGTTCCGGGTTGCATCCTGCCTCCTTAGGAGTCCATCACTTTTCTTACTATGTGTGCCGTTTCTAGGATCACACTCTTCTGCATGAGGCCCGGAGCTACTTCAGCCTCTAGTTTTTCTAGATTCCCTTTCAGGGATCTTGGGATCGTGCCTAGTGCTCCTATGATTATGGGTACGATTTCCACTGGCATATCCCATATCCTTCTTATTTCTATTTTCAGATCTTGATACTTATCCATTTTTTCCCTCTCTTTCTCTTCAACTCTGGTGTCCCATGGTATTGCGACATCAATGAGTGATACGTTCTTCTTGACGTTTGAGTCAATCAACGTCACGTCTGGTCTGTTTGCACGTATCACCCTATCCGTCCTGATACCATAGTCCCAGAGGATCTTTGCGTGATCGTTTTCTATCACTCCCTCAGGTTGGTGCTCGTACCACTTATTACTGCAAGGTAGCTGATGTTTCTTGCACAGGCTCCAGTGGAGGGCTTTTATTATTATTATTATTATTATTATTATTATTATTATTATTATTATTATTATTATTATTATTATTATTATTATTATTATTATTTTTATTATTATTATATTCAGAAAACGAAACCTATTCATATGGAACGAGACCACTGACTTGAAATTCAAGCCTCCAAACAATATGGTGTTCATTAGAAAGAAGTAACAAACGGTAAGAGATCAATTATTAGAAAACGAAAAATAATTAAAGTTAATTAATAAAGATAAAATGTGAGCAAACTATAAGAAATTGGCATATTCAGTCTTTCCCCATTAAAACTGGTATAGCAGTAAGCAGGAAATTCATGCTCTATCATATGTTGTTATTTAAATTATTTCCTGATGATTTGACCTCCTTAATGACGAATATAAGAAATATAGAATTTAGGCCAAAGGCCACGAAATTGGACCTATGAGGTCATGCAGCACTGAAAGAGAAACTGAGAATAAAAAGGGTTGCAAGGTTAACAGGAGAAAAACCTCGCAATTGCAATATGCAACAAGTGGTAGAAGGTAGAAATTAATATGGAAGAAAGAGAATATGAAAAAAGATGCAGTAAAATGAAATTAGGGATAGCAGCTAGGCTTAAGGTACGCTGCAAAGAACCTCAAGCATTGCCTACAGTACACATCGAGAGGTGCACTGATGGCACTACCCACACGCCCCCGACCCATTGACTCCCCCAACCTACGGGGCTTATTCATAATCACCCAAAATTCTACTAAACTAGATTTTTATCTTTTTAGAAATACTCGGTAAATGTTCATGAGAGAGAGAGAGAGAGGGAGAATATTGGAAACCTATCACTAGATAATTATCATGACAGACTTAATAGCCATAATTGTCTAGAGAACCGAAATCTCTCGAAGTAGATCTTGGAAATTAATCCTAATTAATCTCTGAGGAAATGAGGTGTCGACTCCACTTGGGGAGACGTCAAGATATAGCGATGATTTATTTTATTTATTTTTCTCATTAAACAATTGAACGGCGATTAAGAATTCATCTGATTCCTTTAAAATCTTTGAAGATACTTATGTAATCATGGAGACGTGCACGCAAACACGCATATATATATATATAATATATATATATATATGTATAATATATATATATATATATATATATATATATATATATATATATATATATGTGTGTGTGTGTGTGTGTGTGTGTGTATGAATACTTTCAATCATTTATATATTTTTCATCCTGTTCCTTTATGAAATAAAAACTGACAGCCAGAAAAAGGAATGAGGGATATCATCCAGTGACACAGATCAATCATGTTAACGGGAATACCCCAGGAGCAATCACCACGCAATGTCCACTCTTCCCTCAAGTAAACAATATATCCCAAAAACCAATTCCATCGAATATATGTCTTTGTTTTGAGGTGGGGACTGACTTATTTATAACTGTAGAGTCAGTGACTTTGATAGAAGCACTTCTTGTTATTTAGATTCATACGAAGTTATTGGGTAGCGAATCCTCTAGTGAGTTGCAGTGAGAACTAATCTGGCTGGAGTTTGTTATGATGTTCTCAAAGTGAACTTGAAAGATAAATTAGCTTTCAATTTCCCGCCACAGGTAAAAACTATGACAAATAACAGTTTTCTAGGTTTATTGATTGATACTTCACGTTATGGTGAAAATTCGGCTGGTATTAGATTACATTGTCCATAATTTGTGAATAAAAGAATCTGCTATACAAAACAAAAGTATAGCGAATAACAGTTTGTATCAACGTTTCGTAAAATTTTTTTCCAGTCTCTTGGAATCAAGAAAAATGACGAAAGATTTTCACATAAATATCATAGGTATTATCTTGGAAAATCCCGGGAGAGGATAATAAAGACATAAATTGTTTAAAACTCCGTTCAACACTAATTGAAGGATTATGGCAGGCGCTTCAATTTACTTGCCATTTTTCATCGAGGTCTTAAAGCAGTGCTTAGAAAAATGATATCCGCTTCAGCTTTTTATATATGGAAATTACTTAAGGATTTCCCCCTTAAAGTTAGCGCCTGCCTTTCTTACTTTTATGCTTAATTTTTTTCTCATTTATTTTGTTTTGTGGCTTAAAAAATATCACGATCCTAGCTTCCTCGAAAGCAACAGAGTAATGACGTCTACTCATTTTCAGTTAAAGATCATTATTCATAATTCAATCAACATATACCCATTTCAATTCATACTAAATTAATTAGAAAATTAATTCAAACAAAAAAAAAAGAAGCTACTAATTTACCGTAATATAGAAGTGTGTTAGCTGTAATAAAATAAGCATAAAATATCAGACAAAATAGAAAAACGATAATATTAAATAAACGGATATTAAGGAATGTAAATTTGGTATTGCATAATGCATGTTTCTTGCAAAATAAAAGACAATTAAGAAGCTTATATAATAATCAAGAGATCTTACAATAAGTAATGGGACGAAATCTGAAGCTACTCTGATTACTTATACAAGAATCGTTTCTGTTGCTAAACGAGGCGAAGAATTAAAGATTCTACTTCGCAAATGATAATGAAATTGAAATGAAATATAAGACTAATAAAGATATAAAAATAACTTGAAATATAGTGAAAATTAAAAAAAAGATAATAATATGGTGACAACGAAATATTAACTAAAATAAAATAATAACAATTAAGATCAGAAATAATAATAATTATAATAATACAAATACCTAGGAATAATGGAAGGGGGGGATATAAAACATCAAGAGATGAAAGACACGATCAGGAAAGAATATATGCAAAGACTCAAGGCGATACTCAAGTCAAAACTCAATGCCAGAAATATGATAAAATCCATAAACACATAGGCAGTGCCAGTAATCAGATACAGCGCAGGAATAGTGGAACAGACGAAGGCAGAACTTCGCAGCATAGACCAGAAAACGAGGAAATATATGACAATACACAAAGCACTACACCCAAGAGCAAATACGGAAACACTATACATAACACGAAAGGAAGGAGGAAGAGGACTGCTAAGCATAGAGGACTGCGTCAACATCAAGAACAGAGCACTGGGGCAATATATGAAGACCAGTAAAGACGAGTGGTTCAAGAGTGCATGGGAAGAAGAACTGATAAAAGTAGATAAAAACCCAGAAATATACAGAGACAGGAGAAAGACAAGCAGAACAGAGGACTGGCATAACAAACCAATGCACGGACAATACATGAGACAGACTAAAGAACTAGCCAGCGATGACACGTGGCAATGGCTACTGAGGGGAGAGCTCAAGAAGGAAACTGAAGGAATGATACCAGCGGCACAAGATCAGGTCCTAAAAATCAGATATGTCCAAAGAACAATAGACGGAAATAACATCTCTCCCATATGTAGGAAGTGCAATACGAAAAATGAAACCATAAACCACATAGCACGCGAATGTCCGGCACTTGCACAGAACCAGTACAAAAAGAGGCATGATTCAGTAGCAAAAGCCATCCACTAGAGCCTGTGCAAGAAACACCAGCTACCTTGCAGTAATAAGTGGTATGAACACCAACCTGAAGGAGTGATAGAAACCGACCAGGCAAAGATCCTCTGGGACTATGGTATCAGAACAGATTGGGTGATACGTGCAAATAGACCAGACGTGACGTTGATTAGCAAAATCAAGAAGAAAGTATCACTCATTGATGTCGCAATACCATGGGACACCAGAGTTGAAGAGAAAGAGAGGGAAAAAATGTTTAAGTATCAAAACCTGAAAATAGAAATAAGAAGGATATGGGATATGCCAGTGGAAATTGTACCCATAATCATAGGAGCACTAGGCACGATCCCAAGATCCATGAAAATAATCTAGAAAAACTAGAGGCTGAAGTAGCTCCAGGACTCATGCGGAAGAGTGTGATCCTAGAAAGGGCGCACATAGTAAGAAAAGTGATGGACTCCTAAGGAGGCAGGATGCAACCCGGAACCCCACACTATAAATACCACCCAGTCAAATTGGAGGACTGTGATAGAGCAATAAAAAAAAATAATAAAAAATTAAAAAAAATAATAGTAATAATAATAATAATATCTGAAAACCAGTGAAGACGAGTGGCTCAAGATTGCATGGGAAGAAGGACTGATAAAAGTAGACGAAGACCCAGACAGGAGAATGACAAACAGAACAGAGGAATGACACAACAAACCAATGCACGGACAATACATGAGACAGGATAGAAAACGATCAGGCAAAGATCCGCTGGGACCATGGTATCAGAACAGATAGGGTGATACGTACAAATAGACCTGACGTGACGTTGATTGACAAAATCAAGAAGAAAATATCACTCATTGATGTCACAATGCCATGGGACACCAGATTTAAATAGAAAGAAAGGGAAAAAGTGGATAAGTATCAAGATCTGAAAATAAAAATAAGGAGGATATAGGATACGCCAGTGGAAATCGTACCCATAATCATAGGAGCACTAGGCACGATCCCAAGAACCCTGACAAGGAATCTGGAAAACTATAGGCTGAAGTAGCTGCAGGACTCGCTGTGAACTCAACACTATAAATACCACCCAGTCGAATTGGAGGACTGTGAAACCCTCCCCCCCCCAAAAAAAAAAAAAAAAAAATAAAAATAATAATAATAATATTTAGCCTTGGAATAAAAACAAATGTTTAACAGTATCACGTACTACTTTTATAGGCGAACACCAAATCACAAAATTCACATCATTTCTCGAAGGAAAACAAGCGCACCTTTAGGACAAAGAAGCTTTTGAATTCTTGATCTTAGTCCGTTCAGTCTCCTCGGCCAGAAAACAGAAAAGGGCTGAGCATCACGGAAACTCGAACTCTCGGAAAGTGCGATTAACAGATCACCGGTTCTCTCACTCTCCCGAACACCTAATCGTATGTTTTGGCTATGCCTTATTCAGTGGGGAACAAATCGTGTTTTTGGTTTCGAAACAGGACTGAAGTTCGCGTCGACGGATTCGGAGGAAGCAGTTGAGATTTGATGGTATTTTTCTTCTCGACAAATCATTTTTTTTTTTTTTTTTTTTTTGTTTTTTTTTTTTTTTACACGTTTTTTTTATTTTGTTGCAGATGAGAAAACATCTATATTTTTATAAGATGATTTATTTATTGTTTAAAGGATTATTAATTTCATGCATTTTTTTTATTTCAGTTTATCTAATGTTATGAAGCTAGAAAATCTGTATTCACATCAGTGTTTCTAAATGATTAGGAACTGGCAAGAATTTACATTATCCTGGTATTATACGAGACGATATAAACATTCATGCATACATACATACATACATATATACATACACATGCCACATGCATTATATATATATATTATATATATATATATATATATATATATATATATATATATATATATATATATATATATATTATATATATTATATATATATGTGTGTGTGTGTGTGTGTGTGTGTGTGCGCGCGTGTGTGTGTGTGATGTGTGTGTGTGTGTGTGTGTGTGTGCGCGCGCGGGTACATATTGCGAACTGTTTTGTCAGAAGCCAAATTTCTCTTTGTTTTTAATATGCCACGGATGCTAAATTATACAGTTTATCTATATGTTTTATAGTATTTATAGTTTATATATACTAAATGTATTCATATGAATAAAGTGTTGGATTTGGATTTTTACAAATTTTGATAGGAAAAAATCCGCTGCTTGCTAAAGATAAAAAAACAACTAATTATAGCAAACATGCTTGAGTTATTTCTGAAATGAACGTTAGATATGAATAATTTTTTCATCTTCAGCAAACAACGGATTCTTTTTATTTAAATTAAAATATATTTCAAATCCAAAAGTTCATTTATATGATTCAACCTCGTATACATGTGCATAGAAAATATACGAATGCAAATAAACTTCTCTATCTATCTTTAGCACTTGTGGAATATTGAGAGAATGAAAATTGTTTTCTGCGAATCAATTATATAATTTCAATGTCACACAGTCCTTGTGAATAACTCGAATACGTTTATAGTCATTGAGGTTTATTGCCATACTATGATATCTCCACATTCTGAAGCAAAGCAAAGCAAGACTAAAAAATCCCTGTATGCGTAACCTCTCGGACAGACCTTACAGATGTGGGTCAAAGCCGAATAGTTTCTCAATGCTTTGACTGAGATACGCGATTCGCAGAGGCTGGATTCTGGGAAAGTGTATTACCCTGGAACCATCGATCTCGGCTGCATTATAATAAAATACCCATTTATCATTTTTCAGCGGCACGTGAACTCTTTTCCCAGAGTCATGAAGGTAAACTGGGAAAGGATCCGAATGGAATATGTCTGAAAGGATTTGGAATGTTTTTTTTAAATGTTTATTTCTTATTTTATTTATTTATTTTTTTGCTTCAATGTGAAATCTGGCTCGAGTCGAATAAGGATAGTGACCCAATCGCAAAAGGAAAAGTCAGTATGGAAAATGACATAACTGGTAAATAAACATGAAAATATGTAAAAGAGTTAAGTACTAAATAGTGGAACAGAAGCATTTTCTACAGTTTTTCTCTATATTCTTAAGATGAAAATTATAACGGACAAAAAATTGTCATATAAACTCTCTCTCTCTCTCTCTCTCTCTCTCTCTCTCTCTCTCTCTCTCTCTCTCTCTCTCTCTCTCTCCCTTTTAGTCAGAAGATGAAAGTACGATAGTCGGTGTTCAGTTTCCCAACACGACCCTTGAAGGGACTTCTAATAAATGCAGCTCTGCTTCCATGGATTTGCCTGTTCATACAAACGCCATAGAAGTTCAGCCATGCAGAAAACCGATCCTACAAAACATTCAAAGAAGAAAAGTAGAAAAATAAAAGCTATGAAAAGGGGCTAATTTAAAAAAAAATGAAACCGAGAGAAAAGGAAGTATTTCAGGTTTGTGAGAATTCAATATCCTCGAAGTAGGGGTGGGTGAATAATGTTCTAAGTTTGGTAGCTTGTAAGACGAGAGAGAGAGAGAGAGAGAGAGAGAGAGAGAGAGAGAGAGAGAGAGAGAGAGAGAGGGAAAAATTTAAGGTTGGCTGAAAAAGGATCTAGTTTCATAGCTTGTAGAGAGAGAGAGAGAGAGAGAGAGAGAGAGAGAGAGAGAGAGAGAGAGAGAGAGAGGAGAGAGAGAGCTGTGTATGAGTATGCACTCTGATGATAAGGACAGTTAAACGCTTAAACGATATGCGAATGGCCTCTTTTAGGCAAGACCTCATCTGGCAAAAATAAAAGTCTTCATCAACTCTCAGCCTTTTTCACGAAAGTTGTGTTTGATGTCCTATTAAATTAGACTTTGTTTTTATGACGGAAAACCTTGATACAGGTAGGGAAAGTGGGGCTTTCTTGGCCTCATTCCTCTCTTTTCTGTCGAAAATTACCAGCTAGAGAGAGAGAGAGAGAGAGAGAGAGAGAGAGAGAGAGAGAGAGAGAGAGAGAGAGAGAGAGAGAGTTGTATTATAGTATAATAGTATACTTGTATGTCACCTCAGCACAAGCATATTTATATAATTTTGAAAATAAAAAATATTACCAATAGAAATTAACATAATCTAATTATTACAACAAAGATTTATCATGCAAGGGCACTTGAGTAGTTGGATACTACCATTGTTCGTGTATAAACAGACCTGGTTATTATGAATTAAGCGAAAACGTAAGTTGTTTAATAAAGCTATCTAGTACATACTGTTGACGATTTTAAGAATGAAACAACAACAAAGCACACAGTCACATCCTCTCTGGTAACCAAACTAGACAGAAAATCCATCACATTTGCAAAATCACCTGAAGTCAAGTGAGCGATCACTCAACAAGCGATAGAGCCCATTTTGAAATCTGTATGGAAATTCATTTACGAAGCGGCTACGCCTGACATTCATCCAGCATTTCTTTTCGTTTCCAAACGCCATGAATGTAGTATACCATATAAGCGTGATGTGGTCTTTGTGATTTCAAGAGCTGTTTTGGCCGAGTGACGTAACTGTAGACAGAAGTGTAATGTAGATTTTTCCTGAAAGTCCTATAATTATATCTTCATCATCACTACCTTCAAAGTTTAATCCGCTGCAACGCTGCGCACATCAATACATTATTAAAATTTCCAGAGCTCAAAAACACTCATTTGGAAAGCTATAAAACGCGATATAGGTCTCTGTGTGCCGTGGATACGCTAGGTCGATTATAAAAGAATATTCGTTTAATAAAGCGAGCTTCGGTTAAACGAAGGAATGAGGGTAACATGAATGGAAGAGGTTGGTGTAATAAGAGTCTCATAAAGAATCTTATGAGTAAGAGGTTTCTTTTTGCATCTTGAAGACGTCTGGAAAACAAGAAATTGTGTCCAACTGCTCACATAGTCATTTGAATACTGATTTCGCACTGAGAGAGAGAGAGAGAGAGAGAGAGAGAGAGAGAGAGACCTTACCTTACAGACCTTACATCTTGTTCGGGTTGCCCCAGGTCCCTCAGTGTGAGGCACCTCTAATGTCTACCAGAGAGTTGCTAGTACCTCTTCCGGTATATTTTGCATCTTCCAATCTTGGATGGTCTGGGATGCAGTTTAGATATTTGTCGAGCTTATTCTTAAACACATCTACGCTCACTCCTGATATATTCCTCAGATGAGCTGGCAACGCATTGAATAGACGCTGCATTATCGATGCTGGTGCGTAGTGGATTAATGTCCTGTGTGCTTTCCTTATTTTTTCCTGGTATAGTTTTTGGGCACTATTAATCTACCTCTGCTTGCTCTTTCTGATATTTTTAGTTCCATGATATTTTCTGCTATTCCTTCTATCTGTTTCCATGCCTGAATTATCATGTAGCGTTCTCTTCTCCTTTCTAGACTATATAATTTTAAGAATTGTAGTCTTTCCCAGTAGTCTAGGTCCTTAACTTCTTCTATTCTAGCTGTAAAGGACCTTTGTACACTCTCTATTTGTGCAATATCCTTTTGATAGTGTGGGTACCATATCATATTGCAATATTCAAGTGGACTACGAACATATGTTTTATAAAGCATAATCATGTGTTCAGCTTTTTCTTGTTTTGAAGTGCCGTAACAACATTCCCATTTTGCTTTACATTTTGCCAACAGAGTTGCTATTTGATCATTGCATAACATGTTCCTATTCATCATCACACCAAGGTCTTTAACTGCTTCCTTATTTGTGATGGTCTCATTATTAGGTCCCTTATATGCATATAGCTTTCTTTCTGTCTCCATAATTTATTGATTCAAATTTATCAGAGTTAAATACCATCCTATTTACCTCTGCCCAATCATATACTTTGTTAAGGTCTCTTTGTAGAGCGTTCCTATCTTCATCACAAGTAATTTCTCTACTTATTCTTGTGTCATCTGCGAAACTACTCACTACCGAATCCTTCACATTATTGTCTATGTCTTCAATCATAATAACAAACAGTATTGCAGCTACACCGTACCTTGCGGCACACCGGATATTACCTTGACTTCATCCGATTTCTCGTCGTTTGCAATAACTATCTGTTTTTCTGTTGTGTAAAAATTCTTTTAACCATCTTCCTACTTTATCCACGATATGTGTTTTCTAATTTTTCTTCGCTAATATATTATGGTCTACTTTATCAAAAGCTTTTGCAAAGTCTAAATAAACCACATCTGTTTCATTTCCGCTTTTCATATTTTTGAATATGTTCTCACGGTGGACTAACAGTTGGGTTTGTGTACTTTTTCCGGGTACGAAACCATGTTGTCCTTTATTAAACAAATTATTTTTTATTAAAATGTTTCATAATACTTTTCTTCATTACCCTTTCATACACTTTCATAATATGTGATGTTAGACTCACAGGCCTATAATTACTTGCCTCTAGTCTTGATCCACTTTTGAAAGTAGGGGTAATATATGCTAATTTGTGCTCATCATAAATCTTGCCTGTATCTACACTTTGTCTTAATAATATTGCAAGTGGCTTTGCGATAGAATGAACTACTTTCTTTAACAAAATAGCAGGAATTCCATCAGGCCCTGCAGCAGCTCCATTTTTAATTTCATAATAGCCTGCACAATATCAGCTTGCATTAATATCTATGTCAGCTAAATATTCACTATTTTCATCCCTTACTTCTATATCATTATCTTCATTGATCTATTCTAGGGGTGAATTCTCTCTTATATCGTTCTGCCAGTATGTTGCAAACAATTTCCTTTTTTTCATTCGTTAATCTCCCTTCAATTTTCAGAGGGCCTATTTCTATTCTTCTTTTATTCATCTTCTTCGCATATTGAGTATAATAGCTTGGGGTTTTTGCTTGATATTTAATAGGGTTTTTTCTTCCAAGTCCCGTTTTTCATTTTCTTTTGATTGTATAATTCTTTTGTTCTGCATTTTCTATCTTACTTTTTAGTTCTATAACTTTCCATGCATTTTTTTCTTTTGCAAGACCTTTTTTCCACTTTCTGATTTTCTGGAACAAGATCCTTCTGTCTCTTGGTATGCATGAATGATGTTTACTTTTCTTCTTCGGTATATATTTTTCCACCTATTTTCTCCAATATTTTATATAATATCTCCGTATTTACCCTTATGTCATCACTTACGAAAATGTTATCCCAATCTTTGTTTAATTCTTCATTAATTTCTGACCATTTTATATTTTACTGTTAGAAGTTGTATTTTCCATATCCTTCCCACTTTTTCATTTCTTGCTTATCTCTATTTTCACTTGCTTGAATGAACTGTTAATTCTATGACATTATGGTCTGAAATATTCGCATTATAAACTATTATTTCTTTAACATAATTCATCTCGTTCACAAATACTAGGTCTAAAGTATTTTCCTTTCTTGTTGGCAGGTGATTTATTTGTTGAATGTTGTATTCTAGTAGCATATCTAATAGCTTTTCAAATTGCCTCTTATCTTCTGCACTACTATTACTCTCTTTTTATATGTATAAGTACAACCACAATCTCCTCTTCGTCTTTCCATCTACGAAAGGAAAGTTTGAAGTACCAGATAGGAGAATAGTCCAGTCCTTGTGATTTCTACATATATCATCCAATTTTTCAATTATTAAGTCAAACTCTTTAGTATTAGGAGGTCTATATATTACTATGTTCATCAATTTTTCAGATTCAAATTCTACCGCTATTAGTTCACATTCTGAGTTACTATATTTCTCATATATTTTTCCTTGTTTTTTGTCTTTCCCATATATTGCGGTTCCCCCTTGATTCCTATTTTTTCTATCTGAGAGAGAGAGAGAAAGAGAGAGATAATAACACTATCTTTTTCCATTCAATTTACAGAACTAATGATTTTTTGGAAAGTCGGGGATATCATATATAAACATATAAATACAGCATATAAAGAAACACAAACATACACAGAATAACATTCCATCTTTTTTAATGCAATTTACACGACTGATGATTTTTAGGAAAAGTCAGTTGTATCGTATGAAAACAGAGAGAGAGAGAGAGAGACTATAATTCAGTCTTTTTTTCATATTTTTTTTTTTTAAAAAAAAAAAAAAAAAAAAAAAAAAAAGAGGCAGAAATATCGTACGCAAACAAACAGAGAGAGACAGAGAGAGAGAGAGAGAGAGAGAGAGAGAGAGAGAGAGACAGAGAGAATAACATTCCCTCATTTTCCATACAATTCACAGAACTAATGATTTTTTAGGAAAAGTCATATATAGCGAATGTAAACAGAGAGAGAGAGAGAGAGAGAGAGAGAGAGAATAATATTCAATCTTTGTCCATACAATGCACGCAACTAATGAATATCATATAGTTCGTTCATCTCGTATATATACGTACAAGGTATCATTCGTGTACGTCACACGTAGAGAATTCTTCAACGTCAATTGACAGGAGAGAAACTTGATTATTAGTCGACTCAAATGTCAGGCAAAATAATTTGAGTGGCACCTGGTAGTTCCAAAAAGCCTCCTCCTTCCTCCCCCACCCCTCCCCCATATTTCCCACCTCCTCACTCTCCCCACTGTGCCTGACCAGGAAAAAATATTTGAGCAAATTTGGTTGAAGGAAAATCACCGCAAAAATGAAGGAAAAAAAAATTGCAAATACACAAAGACTGGAACTCAGATGAAGGAAGTAATTTTCTCCTGCGCCCAGAGAGGAGTGAAATTAGAAATATTTCTTGCAAAAAATGTTTTGACTGCTACACTCAATTGTATTGTTGTTACTAATGACAATGACGATAACATGGAGAAAGAAAAAAAGTGGAGAAGGAAGAAGAACAATAAGAAAGACTTGAATAACTCACAAATAATCTAAGTAAAAAAAAATTTAAAAAATTATGAATTAAAAGATGTTCATCGCTCATTCCATAAACCAGAATGACCCTTAGCGTTATAGAGAATCTTTTATTACAGTATTAATGTCATTCTTTGTGTAATTATTGATCTATAAGCGACCATAATTCAAAGCAGCGTCACCAGTAAAGTGAGTTAATCACTCTCGCAGCCGCTTCGAATAACTGGCCACAAATTTCTCCTGATACTTCTGAGGTAATTATGGAATTTTTTTAGCAGTTTTTTTGGTATTAACCGTTTCTTTGCGGCTCCGTTATTTCTGAGAGAGAGAGAGGAGAGAGAGAGAGAGAGAGAGAGAGAGAGAGAGAGAGATCTTTATCAGTAAACCAAACAAAACCTAAGATTTTCATAAAGGTCAGATAAGTCGTATAAAAAAGAAAGAGAGAGAGAGAGAGAGAGAGAGAGAGAGAGAGAGAGAGAGATCTTTATCACTAAACCTCTCAAAATCTAAGATTTTTAAAGAGGTCGTTTTACTTGCCTTAATGTTGAGAGAGAGAGAGAGAGAGAGAGAGAGAGAGAGAGAGAGAGAGAGAGAGAGATTCGGTCTTTATCAATACAATTCACAGAACCAATTATTTTTATAAAGTTTAATGTATGTTGTATATGAACTGAGAAGAGAGAGAGAGAGAGAGAGAGAGAGAGAGAGAGAGAGAGAGAGAGAGAGAGAGAGAGAGAGAGAATGACATTCAATCTTTATCGATAAAACTCACAATACCTAAGATTTTTATAAAGGTCAGGTATGTCGTATACGGACACACACACACACCCACACAGATAAGCAATATTAATCAAAGCATCATGCAACTAATTGTAACCCGTGTAAATCAATTAAATGTTAAAGAACTTAAACCAATAAATGAAATATATTTTTTTTCATTTTGTCAAACAGTGTACAATCGTGCAAACAGGATTGAAAGAAATGAACTTTTAATATAGTCATTTAATGAAAAAAATATATCTATCAGTTTCATTTACTCTTTTACAATAATGAGACAAAAAGATATTAACTGGGATTTTATGCATCGTCGTCTTAGTGAAATGTCTACTCAAGGGAAGCTTTGTTTTAAATGTATTCGCTTTCCAGTAGGGATCATGAAACGCAATATTATAATAATACTATCTCTCTGAGTGAGCATTAGAAAATAGTCATTTAGATGCCTTGATTGTATTTTGTACGCCTCTTTATAAACTAAATTGGAGATATTCTCCAAATTCACACACACACACAATATATACATGCATGCATACATACATGAGTGTGTGTATGCACGTAATTGTTAATAGGATATTTGATATGCTGAATAATTTTTACCATGAGATAAACAGCAGTACAAAATAAAATCTATCAATAGAAATCCAAGCTTCTAACGAATATGGTGTTCATGAAAAATTAGTAA
Organism: Macrobrachium nipponense; assembly: GCF_015104395.2. Lineage (NCBI taxonomy): Eukaryota > Metazoa > Arthropoda > Malacostraca > Decapoda > Palaemonidae > Macrobrachium > Macrobrachium nipponense. The sequence goes on from NC_087200.1 coordinate 216,072,624, forward strand.
CAGGAGGTCATGGGGAATACACAAAGAAGAGATCAATTACCAAAAAAGCGAAAAAGAAACTTTATTAATAAATAAATAGAAAAAACTTTAAGTTAATTTTTAAAACATACGGACAATATGTCATTTATGAAAATGCCATTATGCTGTGACACGTCACGAAATGTTACGATATGAAAAATGAACGACTGAGTGACAAAATGGCATCTAAAAGGAAATGACATTCGTGAAGAACTGATGCAACAGAGACAAAGTGACAGAAAATATATTCATATAATAAACAATCAAAAAGCAATTTCACATTCCCTGATAGGAAAATAATCCATCCCCAATCAGTGACAGAAACGCGTTCTGTGTCCGTGCGGTATTTTCCATCACACACATGGCTAATAGAATGCCTGAAAATATATGGGGCAGAGGAAAACACCATCAGCTTCCTCAAAAATACAATGCGCAACTGGAATACAATACTTACAAGCTCTGGAATAAGACTAGAAGAGGTTAATATCAGGAGAGGGATCTTCCAGGGCGACTCACTGTCCCCACTACTCTTCGTAGTAGCCATGATTCCCATGACAAAAGTACTACAGAAGATGGATGCCGGGTACCAACTCAAGAAAAGAGGCAACAGAATCAACCATCTGATGTTCATGGACGACATCAAGCTGTATGGTAAGAGCATCAAGGAAATAGATACCCTAATCCAGACTGTAAGGATTGTATCTGGGGACATCAGGATGGAGTTTGGAATAGAAAAATGCGCCTTAGTCAACATACAAAAACGGCAAAGTAACTGAGAACTGAAGGGATAAAGCTACCAGATGGGAGCAACATCAAACACATAGATGAGACAGGATACAAATACCTGGGAATAATGGAAGGAGGGGATATAAAACACCAAGAGATGAAGGACACGATCAGGAAAGAATATATGCAGAGACTCAAGGCGATACTCAACGCCGGAAATATGATAAAAGCCATAAACACATGGGCAGTGCCAATAATCAGATACAGCGCAGGAATAGTGGAATGGACGAAGGCAGAACTCCGCAGCATAGATCAGAAAACCAGGAAACATATGACAATACACAAAGCACTACACCCAAGAGCAAATACGGACAGACTATACATAACACGAAAGGAAGGAGGGAGAGGACTACTAAGTATTGAGGACTGCGTAAACATCGAAAACAGAGCACTGGGGCAATATCTGAAAACCAGTGAAGACGAGTGGCTAAAGAGTGCATGGGAAGAAGGACTAATAAAAGTAGACGAAGACCCAGAAATATACAGAGACAGGAGAATGACAGACAGAACAGAGGACTGGCACAACAAACCAATGCACGGACAATACATGAGACAGACTAAAGAACTAGCAAGCGATGACAATTGGCAATGGCTACAGAGGGGAGAGCTAAAGAAGGAAACTGAAGGAATGATAACAGCGGCACAAGATCAGGCCCTAAGAACCAGATATGTTCAAAGAACGATAGACGGAAATAACATCACTCCCATATGTAGGAAGTGCAATACGAAAAATGAAACCATAAACCACATAGCAAGCGAATGCCCGGCACTTGCACAGAACCAGTACAAAAAGAGGCATGATTCAGTGGCAAAAGCCCTCCACTGGAGCCTGTGCAAGAAACATCAGCTACCTTGCAGTAATAAGTGGTACGAGCACCAACCTGAGGGAGTGATAGAAAACGATCAGGCAAAGATCCTCTGGGACTATGGTATCAGAACGGATAGGGTGATACGTGCAAACAGACCAGACGTGACGTTGATTGACAAAGTCAAGAAGAAAGTATCACTCATTGATGTCGCAATACCATGGAACACCAGAGTTGAAGAGAAAGAGAGGGAAAAAATTGATAAGCATCAAGATCTGAAAATAAAAATAAGAAGGCTATGGGATATGCCAGTGGAAATCGTACCCATAATCATAGGAGCACTAGGCACGATTCCAAGATCCCTGAAAAGAAATCTAGAAAACCTAGAGGCTGAAGTAGCTCCAGGACTCATGCAGAAGAGTGTGATCCTAGAAACGGCACACATAGTAAGAAAAGTGATGGACTCCTAAAGAGGCAGGATGCAACCCGGAGTCCCACACTATAATTACCACCCTGTCGAATTGGAGGACTGTGATAGAGCAAAAAAAAAAAAAAAAATAAATAATAATAATAATAATAATAATATTAATAATAATAATGAAGACGATGACGGAATATCAGGCAAACATACATATTCAACCTCCTCCTCCCTCCCAGGGCATATCTTCCTTTTTTTAGGAATCTAGACTTCTGTAACAATTGCTGATAATGGCATTTAAATTCTCCTTAGGATCAAATCTGAGTCTCTCATTCAGGATATTGTGAAGAGACGTCGATAGATCCTGGAAGCCTGATTTATCTGCCCCATTCATTGACAGTTACGTGAATGGATTCTGCTCCACTATACTATTCAGGTTGTGATTGATCACGATTTCATTCAAAAGATATTAGTCTCGTCGATTGGATAGGATGGCTCTCTCTCTCTCTCTCTCTCTCTCTCTCTCTCTCTCTCCCTCCCCTCGTCTCTCTCTCTCTCTCTCCTCTCTCTCTCTCTCTCTCTCTCTCTCTCTCTCTCTCTCTCTGGCTATTCAACTGTTATTTCCTTTTAAGCATCCCTGAGGTTTACATATGATAGCTCTCTCTCTCTCTCTCTCTCCTCTCTCTCTCTCTCTCTCTCTCTCTCTCCTGTAGAACATCCCCAGAACAGTCACTCCCCAAATCCAGATCATTAACTTCCAAACATATACTCCCTATCGTCTCGCTCCTCCTCCTCCTCCTCCTCCTCTCTCTGCCCCCTCCTCTCACTCGGCAGTTCATCCCCTTTACTGCAAGCAGCTTCTAAAGACCCAAAGACACCTGTGACGGAACCACAAAAAGAACCATTAACTTTATTCCCAGGAGAGGGGAAATTCCTTTTCCTTGTTTGTTGTTTGGCTGAGAGCAAAAGGATATTATTCTATTTCCTTTTCATAGGTCTTTGTGTTTATTGGTTTGTTTTTGTTGCTGCCATGGGCATCAGCTTCATTGCAATGAAAAAACTAACAAAGATTGCAAAAAAATACTATTTGATTAGTTTTACTAATATAATGGATTTAAATTGAAGTAAATCTCGAATGAAATGCTCTTCTATTTTAAATGAAGCAAGAAAAGGTCTTTATGTATAAACACACACACACAACCACACGCGCACACACACACATACATATATATAATATATTCTATATATATATATGATATATATATATAAAAATATTATATATATATATATATATATATATATAGTATATATATATATATATATATATATATATATATACTATATATATATATATATTATATTATATATATTTATAATATATAATATAATTATGATATACATATATTATAGATTTATATAATTATATATAATATTATTTATATATATAATATTAATATAATTAAATTTTTATATATATATATATTAATAATATATATATATATTATATATTATATATGTATGTTAAATGTGTGTGTATTATATATATTATATGTATATATATATATATATATATATATATTATATATATATATATATATATCATATATATATACCATATATATATATATATCTATATATATATATATATAATATATATATATATCTAATATTACATATATATATACTTATTTATATTAATTATATTTTATATATAATACTATTATTAATAATATATGTATATTATATTAATATATATATATATATACAGCTTTACATCTTAAGTCTTCAGTAAAAAATATATAAATAACTGTAATTCAAATGCAATCGCATATAATTCTGGAATTATGTACCCAATGCTAAACTAAAACTGGCCACTCACTTATTTATAAAGTTTCCTTGGTCAGGATCAGTGAATAATTTCACATTATATTTTCTGCTTCTCTGTAGTAATACGATGTAATTTATTTGGAGTGACACAGTGGGCAGTAAATGTCAAATGGACCGCATCAATTATTTATATTCATTCTAAAATCAGCATTCATGTGCCAAGAAAATATGACGTCACTGATAAGAATTTCAAGGATACAATAAATTCAAGCAGAAAAGGTATTTTAATATTAAATCAGAATAGATATTATTCGCTTCAAAGACAAACATTTTATCATCCGAGAAAGTACAAGAGTTATTTGGATGTGCATCAACAAGTATCATTAATCGATAAATGTTGAGGGAAGAAATATTCAAAAGTGAAAGTCAATAATTAAAAATATCTGTTGTTTACAATCAGATAATTCAGACAAGCAGTATAACAACTAAGGAAGGCCAAAGCCTACTATCAATTTTTTTTCTAATGCCATCTTAAAAACTTATTTATATTATGTCACTTATATAAATAATGAAATATAACACTAATTCTTCTCTCTTTCGGGCTCAGATAATGAATGCGCTTCACATACCCACAAAAAACCATATGACAGCGACCTCAGGCAGATATAAGAAAAATGTAAAAAACAAATAATATAGAAATATAATTTTGGTAATCTCCAGGTAACCAACATTTTTGCTATGTTCAAAGATCACAACTTTTAAAAGTATCTTCCAATCTACTGGTTTTTATCTCAACTGAAAGGGTACCTGGGTTAAAGAGCCCTAAATATTCTCTCTCTCTCTCTCTCTCTCTCTCTCTCTCTTATAAAATTTGGGGGAATGGGAGATGCTGATTTGCCTGCTCTTCCTCGAAGTTGATCTATAAACATCCGCTGGTTATAAACATTTCCATTGTCATGGGGATATTAGCTGTTAACTTTACTGCGTGTGTCCTCCAAGGTGTGGCTACCCTTAGGCGTTTCCTCCTTTCTGTAGAGTGAAATCACCCTTATTGCTAATCTTGTAGTGTCAGTTTGGATATTAAGCCTTTTTTTGACTATGTTGTCCTCTGTAAAATCAGTTTGCCTTAGTAAAGGATCCGAACAGGACCGAAAGTACTTGGCTATCTCGCTTTTTCATTTTTTCCTTCGTGGCATTTAATATCTAATTCGCTCTACCCGGAATTAATATATTTTCATATATGTTTAACAGAGGGGGAATTTATTAAGCGATAATAGAATTGCTGGCAGACAGGCGCGAACCATCGACCTCTCAATTCCAGGACTGGCAGTGAAGCCTTAGCCAACCCCGCCACTGCAAGAGATATAAGTTTATGCCCCCTCCCATCTCAAATACCTGCCGCGCTCAAGCCCATCTCGTCCTCGGTAGCTTGGTAGTGCTTTTGCCCGCACATAGTCATTATATAAGTCATATCACATTACCGTGATTCATATACATATATCGAGCTACAAATGTCCTTTAATATGTAATTCGCTCTACCCCGGAATTAATATATTTTCATATATGTTTAACCGAGGGGGAATTTATTAAGCGGTAATAGAATTGCCGGCCGACAGGCGCAAACCATCGACCTCTCAATTCCAGGACTGGTAGTGAAGCCTTAGCCAACACCGCCACCACAAGAGATATAAGTTTATGCCGCCTCCCATCTCAAATACCTGCCGCGCTCAGGTATTTTATGTTTTGGAGACTGCATCGTGACGTTGATTGACAAAGTCAAGAAGAAAGTATCACTCATTGATGTCGCAATACCATGGGACACCAGTGTTGAAGAGAAAGAGAGGGAAAAAATGGATAAGTATCAAGATCTGAAAATAGAAATAAGAAGGATATGGGATATGCCAGTGGAAATCGTACCCATAATCATAGGAGCACTAGGCACGATCCCAAGATCCCTGAAAAGGAATCTAGAAAAACTAGAGGCTGAAGTAGCTCCAGGACTCATGCAGAAGAGTGTGATCCTAGAAACACATAGTAAGAAAAGTGATGGACTCCTAAGGAGGCAGGATGCAACCCGGAACCCCACACTATAAATACCACCCAGTCGAATTGGATGACTGTGATAGAGCAAAAAATAAAAAAATAAAAATTAAAAAATATTAATAATGATAATATATGCAGGAAGAAAACCCTCTTTTAAAAATGTTTTATCAAAAGCAATTGCTGCCTCAGCTGCATTAATTTCATTTAGGTTCTTCTCTGTTTTCGTAATTATGGTTTCCTCATTGTTGCTTAAACAGAAAGTGACCATTCCCGTTTACTGCATTCCCTAATTTAGTCTTTCTTTCTACCCTTCTCTTCGTTCTCTGCACATATTTTTATATTTATTCTCTAACACTGTCTCTCCAGACCTGTCAGATTTTAAGCATTTTACTGAAAAGAGACTCACCCCTCTTGCTGAATTATACATTTATATTTTCCCTGAAAGGCCGACTTCATTTTCAGAGACTTGAAGTGTTCTAATTCGTTATAATAGTTTATTTTTACATAGTGTAGTGAAATGTAATAATGTGCCTAAATATATATGTTTCTTATATGAAAATTTAGAGAGAGAGAGAGGAGAGAGAGAGAGAGAGAGAGAGAGAGAGAGAGGGCGGGGTTCGGGAAAGGATGAGATAGTTAGAGAAATTAATTAATAGTATAAGAATAAAAATTTTTGATTAATTAGTTCCTGGGTGTGATAAAAATAAATGTGGTCTAATATTATATTTGTATCATTTCATGGTCAGAACGGCTGGCACTGCAGTATGTACATAGATACATACATACATACATACATTTCAATGGAAGAAAAGACACAAAATCTGAGAAAAGTTGTCCTTAACAGCAAAGAAAGCTAGAGAAAGTAACTCCTCAGAAACCGAAAGTTAAGAGAGTCATTACAGAGACCACTTACTGAATATCAACGTCTAATAGAGAGAGAGAGAGAGAGAGAGAGAGAGAGAGAGAGAGAGAGAGAGAGAGAGAGAGAGAGAGAGAGAGAGAGAGTGTCTCTCTCCAACATTTGCTATCTCTCACGCAGGCCATTTAGACGCCTCGAGAGGTGAAAATGAACCAAAGGTCTCAACAGAATTTAGATTTAACAGTTAGAAAAAATACTTTTGTATTCTTTGTTTAGCTTAAATACAGAATTTCATTTAAGACACGGATTATATGGTATGTTTATTCTGAAAAATGTATTGAAGGAGATTCAGGACTTCATTTTGAAATCCTGTTTAACTTCATTAAAGAAAAATATTCCCTTTGGAATAAATGAAGAGGATTGCCTGTTTTAAAGGACTGCAAAATACACATACACATAACAAGATAAACAACGCACATACACACATGCACACACACACACACAGCCTACTTTCACTCAGAACAATTTGTAAATTATTTCTTACAGGTTTAAAAATAGAAGGTTTTCAGTGTTTTACTATTTTGAAAGAAATAATTACATCAGTATCAAGGTTGATAAAAGAGAGAGAGAGAGAGAGAGAGAGAGAGAGAGAGAGAGAGAGAGAGAGAGAGAGACAGACAGAGAGAAAGAGAGCATCATTAACCCACGAATGGTTAATTATCTTGATGGATCTGACATCCACAAGATGCCAAAAGAAACTGGAATCATACTGATAGCTCCTGATTGTTAATCCTGACCAAAATACATAAGAGCTTGATTTCATTGACTTCGCTTTTAGATTGGATGTGGTATTTGGGATTTCATCTCGCTCTGCGAAAACTTTGAAAAGTTAGGAATAAAAGCTCCTACATACATACATACTACATCATACATACAACATACATACATAACATACATATATTCGAAAGGTAAGAAGACCCGAAGCACTACGATTGAAGGCCTCGGTACAATCATAAGGATAAATCGACGTTCATTTCAACTTTGCTTTCATCACTAAACGTATCTCGTGCGGAAATCAGCAACACAAATAAGACAGATCCATCAAGAATTGTTTATATAAAAATAAAATTGTGAAGGGATCATGTTATTCAAGCATGACAGTTTTTATTATTTTTTACTTATTTTTTACTCCGAATGAAAGACAAAGATACTGTTGTAGCATATGAATAAATTTACACAATTTCTATGTGCTCCTTTTCTGTGGCACTTAGGGCTACATATCTTCTTATCAAGCAAATTACATTTCATAGAATAGCAACAACCCAAAACTCTACCTGTCTACCATTTGCTCTTACTTTAAGATCTGACACCAATATTCCTGGCCGAGCACCGCCCGTTGACGCGAATTAATCCTCGTATTCAGCTGAAGAAAAGCTAATGATTTCTGCCTCTCATCCGACGCCCTGACGTTTGCTGCTGTTTCTGTTCGCTTTCGCATGACTGATGGCATCGTATCAAGAACGACAGCCGATGGGTCACAACCGAATAAGAAAATTTTGAAGGTTAAATGCATGACTGGATGAGGTAAGCGTTGTAAAACGTTACCAAAAAATGAAATTAATGGTAAATTTGTGTGATAATAAGAAGGATGAAATGGGTCTACCCTATTAGTTGTTCTCTCAATCGTCGTCTTTCTAAGCTATACATGTTCAGGTTATATAGTCGTCTTTGGTAACCTATTTGCCTGTGTGTGTGTGTGTGTGTGTGTGCGTGTGTGTGTGTGAGAGAGAGAGAGAGAGAGAGAGAGAGAGAGAGAGAGAGAGAGTGAGAAAGGTTTACTTTAGCAATACACATCTTTGTTCTGATTTTGTCTGGTAAAATAATGAAATATTAGTTGAAAGTGGAGGCTAAGGATATCCTTTGTGGTTGCAAAAAGCTTCCGGCTGTTCACAGAGTTCGTACATAAAAGGGAATATGAATACCTTAGGTTGGCCTCAGCAGCTTTGCTTTCACCTAAAGCAACTTCAGTATTTATTCTTTGACGTCAAAGGCTCCCTCTCTTTGAAGTATTACTTTGCTAATTAAAAGGAAATATATTTTGTTGTATGTAGACTGCTTAGTGGTAATATAAATCATAAAACTTGGAAATAAGATGAAATAGGGTTTTTGGTGTATGTACAAATAAAATTTAAATATAATGCATGAATTTCATGCTTAAAACATAAGATTATTAATAGTTTTCGTACTCTGGTGCGGCTTTTGAAGTTTTCTATCATATTTTTCAAAAATATGATAGAAAACTTCAATATTCTAAATCACATGCTTTGTTGACAGTAATATGCAAATTTGTTTTAGATGTATTTGAATTTATTTAGAAAATTAGAGATGACATTTCTAATATTAGGTTTCCTCACTATAAAATTCGATTTGATTTTATTCTTTTATGAGTCTTAAGGAAAACAGCTTACTAAGAATATTAGTAATGAACTGAATCTCTCTACCATAATGCTTATTTCAAACACTGGTTTCAATTTAGTTAAATATTGAAGTAGATAAGTAAATAACAGAAGACTTTACCGTATCTTACTTTAGTAGCTGTACCCCTTCACGCACTTTAGAAAATAAAAATAGGTAAATAAAGAGGTAACTATGTATGTTTTCTTAATTAACAGCTTCATTTACATGCTCTTAGCACGCTGGGAAGCTTATGAGGATATAGGCAACTACCAACCACAGCATCAAGTATTGCCGCTAATTGTCCATAAGTTACCCACTAAATTACTTAATGGTCTTCCATTCTTGCCGGGAAAATAGACTTTAGAAACGTTCTTACCAAATTAGTTATTCGAATCGAAATTAATTTTATTAACTGAAATACTAAACGTAACAAAATTTGTTCATCTTATTAAGGAAACTCAAGTAAAAGTAAAATTTCTACAAATAAATATTAAACTAAACTCTATTCCTTTGCTTCCTATCTATCATATTTCTATACCGGCTAAAACAGATTTCTCAGTCAGAGAGAGAGAGAGAGAGAGAGAGAGAGAGAGAGAGAGAGAGAGAGAGAGAGAGAGAGTCCAATTTCGATATTCTATCCTTAAGAAATTTATACACAGATCGCACAAAACCGAGGTGGTAATGAATTACCTCTTCCAGTATTCGCTTAGTAATTAACGTCGTCTATGATGGTATGTACGAGGTGGATAGAGATACCCCACCCCCATCGCCTATGCTATCTACGTCTCCCCCTTAGCCCCCCTCCCCTTTCAAAAACGTTTTTTGATCGAATTTACAAGATATTTCCGTATTCCATATTTCAGGAATTTCTTAACATATCCAACAACCATATTCCTGCCAGAAGGGAAAAAAACGGAACTGCTTAAGTCTGCAATAATGTTATCAATATTCGGACCCTGGTAAAAAGAATGTTATGATTAAAGTAACAAAGGAGGTATAATTAATCTTTGGCACGATATCCCTACTTCAGAAGAAAAATTCTTATTAAATTAGGGCCGATAGTCTCTCGCAAAATCTTTGTGATATGATGCGTCTTTTGCGTGTGTAAGTATGTGTGTGTTTGTGTTGGTGTGCCTGTGTGTTCGAGGAACAGGAGATTCCTAGATATATTTTAGCATATGCCTTTTTTCATTGGCCTTGAAGTAATATAGGAAACCATTTTGGCACATTTTTCCACTTTATCTAAAAAGGTTAAATAGTGTCAGCATGATGATTTTGTAAAGTAACTGAGAAAGTTCAGGTCTTATATGACTCTGGAAACTTGGTTCAGTGTTGACGAGCTGTGTTCCTGTTGTGGGTAGTTTATTTATTTGAAGTTCTTGTTTTGGTGAATATGAAACAGGAATAACTGTGATACTCAATTGTATATAAAATACACATTAATCTTGGTAATTTCGTGTTTTGAATTATTTAACAAAACTGATTATATCAAACAAACTAGTTTTTATAGTTTATGGACTCTCTGTCTGTTTGTCTACTTCTACCTCTCTTCTCTTGTCACTGGCTGTTCTTGAATTACAAGATTGTAGATTTATTATGCATAGAATAGAGGGAGAGACAGACAAACAGACAGAGAATCCTATAAACTATTTCACCAAACTGGGATACAGAAGACTTCGGTGAGGGCCGCAGTGTGGAATGATGACTCCTAGTACCCTCCTTCCTTTGCTCTCTCGCTTCACTGTAACTGCAACCTCCAACAGTCGAGTAACTGAAAAGACATTTAATTCACTGCTAATGCTAACAGATGCAGTCCGGTTCTTATAGGGAACAAAATATATACCACCTTCTCGTAATTTCGGGCCTCGAACGATGTGTATTCCCTTGTGAGCACACTTGCTGGTCTATTTCTACGGGATCAGAAAAGGCACCTGTCGACGAGGATGGGATTCGAACCCACGCAGGGAAACCCTATTGGATTAGCAGTCCAACGCCTTAACCACTCGGGCATCTCGTCAAAGATGTTTGGCTACATATGAGCTCTTGTGATGAGGGACCTGACTATGGCAGCGCTCATAGAGACAGAGTGGTGTACCTGGTACAGGTGCGAATGATATTCTATCTGACGTCTACTGCGGTAAAACACATTTATGCTCTTAAAAGTGTCATAAACATGTCGCTAACTTACCGCAAATATGTCGATAACATGTTGAAAACAAGTCAGCTACTGTAAGTTGGTAGCGAATACTAGTTAAACGTATGAAGCATTTGCCTTGACTACCGATAAGTATACAACACATTTATGATCATAAACGTAATATAAACATGTCGATAACATCCATCAAATGTCAAAAAAATGCCGGAAACAAGTCACCTACCATAAGTGGGGAACGAAATGTTGGACAATGATGGAGAATAGTATGAAGCACTGCTCTTGGTAACAAAACGTCGTTGACTTGCATTCAACTTATTTGTGATGTGTGTGCGATAAGTTACCGACGTTTTACAGTAGGGTGGACGCACCTGAAAACTTGTAGTATATAAACAGTAAGAAGTGCAGGAGGAAGAATAAGAGGATAGAAATTGGCCAAAGGAAAATGTTGAGATACGGACCTAATACTGATTATTATAAGAAGAAGAATGAGCTTACATCATAAAGAGTCAATATTATTCTTCCTGTGTATTTGCCTTTTGCTAAACCCAGGACTTCATTCTCTTTATGGTTATCTGTCTCGAATAACTTCCACTCCAGTTCTCTCGTTTCCTTTCAACTTCGTAGTCTGTAAGGCAAAGATACACTGCTACGATATTATATGTAATTCTTGACTACATAAACCTTATCTTATGCCCTCTCTCGTTTTTTTTCCTTTCTGGACAAAGTGTTCCTTCTTTTCATCAGTAGAATTTGCGAGTGTAAAAATACGTTTGAGTCTTTTGAGAGAAATGAAATCAGCGGTGTGTTATTTGATATCTAAGGTATCGTCTGTTATCTATTTAAACTCTAGAATTGTACACTTTCCTTACCTATCTTCTCTGATCTAGGGTCAGATCTAATACAGTATTTTTTGAAGATCTACACAATATAAATTCTGCCTTTACGGAAAAAAACTACGATAAAAATCAACTATTCCTTAAAAAAATTGCGAGGGTAGAAAAAAAATTAAAGATTGAAACCAAAAGAGGAAGCTCTCTCTCTCTCTCTCTCTCTCTCTCTCTCTCTCTCTCTCTCTCTCTCTCTCTCTCTCTCTCTCTCTCTCTGTTGTAAGCAGATGTCGTTGGGTAACAAGCCAGCAACCGCCAGGAACCATCAATTTTGACTGCAACGCTGAACTCGAAAAGTGTCCAGTTCCATTCCAATAACTTTCATAGCAAAGGAGAGAGAGAGAGAGAATCTGGTCACCCACCTAACCATCCCTCATATCAGGAATCAGGATAACGGTTCGTATTTCTTGAAGAGAGACGAAAATAGGTGAAGAAGTAGGAATCTTTTCTCTGAATGTCTTACAGTTGAGTGATTTAAAAGGGGAGAAGTCTGTCCAATTATGTTAGGTAATGGTAAACAACAGGCGCTCTTCTTACTCGTCTTGAGATCTATAGTTCAATAATTCAGTAAAATTTACTTTTTTTTATACTGATGTACGTTCTCGTTCTTTTGTTTATTCATCTGGAAATATTATTTTTTTATTAATGTATCTTCTACAACAACAATAATTAGCTGCATGGCATGAGAACTATTGTCTCCTCATTGTTACATAAAAGAATTTTGGTTGTCATAATTCAGACTTCAGTAAATTGTAGACTTTTTAAGCAAGATTGTTTGTAAGTCTCAAATAAGATAGACTATTTTCGTAAAAAAACAAAAAATCGTATATAATGAAAAGTATTCATGCTATTACAAATTTCTTCCCGATACTGAGACCAGGAGCTAATCAGTCAAGCAGTAAGAAAAAAAATCAACGGTATTTAAAAAATAAAAAAGCTTCAACCTCATATATTTCCCATCACGCATCATTTCCTTTAAGGGTTGGACCAAAGGAGCACCGTCTGAACTCCACAACAAAAATCGATGAATTCTTTGCTGCTTCCTTTACGGGAACTTGAACATCTGTTGTTTCCCAGCGTTTGGTCTAGTCCGGAACTTTTTTTATACATATGATTTCTTCTGTTTCTGGAAGGTAAATTCATTTTTTCTTAATTCTATTTCATGTTAAATAATTTATTTTCTCAATTCAAAATCGTCTTCTCAAAAAGGGAAAGCAGTAATTTATTGCACCTGGAAATATCATAACGTTATGCAAATGAGTTCCTCCATTATCCAACTGATTTTGTTTAAAAAAACATAATTGCTAAATTCTTGTAAATTCTTGTATGTCGATCAATAGCGATTCAGTTTCTATTAGAGAATGAAGTTGTGGTATCAGTTGCGAAAGATTCATAGTAATCAGTGAATTCTGGAAGGGTTCATGATCTTATGGGACTCGTCGTTGTCAACATATCAAACGATTAATTCATGCCAATCACTTAGGTGTAATCACGGGAATATAACAAAGATGTCTCATATTCAAAGAGAGATGTCCCATTTATTTATCCTAATTCTTTCTGATGTAAAGATAGATATCCTCAAATTCATCCAGATCCCTTCTCTAGACATATAGACAAATATCCACTAATTTATCCTGACTCTCAGAAGCACACTTCACGAGAATCCTTTCCAAATTTATCACAAGACCAAGGCGAGCGGCTTTCATGACGTCTTCGATTGATATAAATGCTAATTTAATGCATTGCAGTTAAGATCTGCGGTCTTCGATGGCGGGGCATAAAATTCAAGGATGGGAATAACTCTCCTTTGACACTGAAAAGGAATCGCTGTCCTTCACCTTAGTTTCATAGCGATCCCGAGGCTACTTTACTTTGCAATGTTTTTTTTTGTTAATTTTTTGCATTGTTGATCAATATATACTGGGGAATGTTTGCTTTCATAAAAGATTTATGACTCTCTCTCTCTCTCTCTCTCTCCCCAACGATCACTAGTCCAGTTTTTCCTTAATTTCCTCCGTCAACACCACACTTTAATGATATTTTAATCTCATATCTTAGACACGTCTTATACAGTGATATCAAAGGTACACCACATAGGATGAATTTTTTTTACTCTTTGATAAAAAGTTATCCTATAAAATATATATATATATATATATATATATATATATATATATATATATATATATATATATATATATATATATATATATATATATATATATATATATATATATATATATATATATATATATATTACTATATATATAGTATATATATATATATATATATATATATATATATATATATATTATTATGACCTGATCTCGGTCATTTGTGGGTTCGGGATATGAAGGAAAAACAAGAGAGAGATAAGTTTACGTGCATGCAATGTAGGACATGCAAAAATAATAATCGAGGGAACGTTTAACACAGGTGTATTCTTCTTAGCTACACAGGTGGCCCTTTAACTGTAATTATTACGTTAACTATGCTAGTGCACAGCCGGACGGCAGGTTAGACTTATTGACACTCATGACGATACACGTCTTTGTGTGGCGGCCGACGGGAACGGGACTGCGGAGGCACTGGGCACTCTCGACCCAGTTTGTCTGTGCTGTCTGGGACCCGCTAACGAACTGCTCTGACCGATGGTGCGGCCTGTTTCAAATGCCCCCTTTCAGATGGCATCGTTATGCAAGAAGCTGATTGGTTATTCTGGCTCCTTAGACACAAGGGCCAATCACGAAGGGATATAGAAATACGTGGTACTCTTTTGAACTGCTAAGCCACGCCAACTTGTAACGTCTTTGGCGGTTGCCTTGTTTTGTTACACACACACACAGTATCACTTATAACGGTTTCACGGGGCTTCAGACTATCACGGAAAAGGCATATTCAAAACTGTATTGAATCAGCTCATCACTCCCTCCCCAGTTCTTGCGTCCCGCAAGACATGCACTGATCTTATGATTTACGTATTATTATTCTTCTTTGAGTGCCCCACCACCTTTGAGTGCCATACCGCCTTTGAGTGCCATACAATCCAGTTTGTGCAAAATTTAAAACTAAGGGTAGGGCCATTTGGCGTGTTACAAACACAAGTTACAACAAATGAATCTCACGCCTCACAATGCATCATACAGAAAAACAAATTTAGGTTCACATTCAATAATATCAATAAGAAAATGAATAGTCACAGCTCCAGCTCAAAAAAAAAAAAAAAACAAAAAAAAAAAAACTAAATTCATAAACAAAACTTCACATAACATGAGTCAAAAATGAAACGTTACTCATAAGAAATTTGGTAAAAGCATAAGAAAACTTACTGAGTTCCTTCTGCAACACAATAAAAACGAAAAAATGAAAAATAAGAATAAAAATTCAAAGATTACTCACAATTTTTTTTTTCAATATAATTACACACTCCCACATCATTGATGGAAGATCATAAATTTCTGACAAAGCATACACAGCATTGACAACGGTATGAAATTTTGGACACAGCATAATTGGCATCAATGGCAATTAACAAAAATTAGAAGCAATGCAATAAGATGTTTAATACGACTTGAAATGCAATAAAAAATAATAATGCAACAAAAATAACACAATTATGAATACCAAGACTCACTCATGATATGCTTGGAACTGTAACAAAATGTTTAGAAAATCAGACATCAATTTCTCAGCAATAACTGACATGGAACAAAAGTGCATAAGCATGTTTTTATGATATTCTCTGTTCACTTTGTGACGGACACATTTACTCATGACTTGCTCTGGTATGCTACGCAAGGCAACTACACGTACTTACAAATTATGTGGATGGTTTGCTTTATCGAAGTGAGAGGAACAGTGGCACAACAAATTACTTTTTTTTTATGGAAGAAATGCTATCGTGAATTTTTCGAAAACTGTGACTTGTCAGTCAACTCCCTTACACACTAGCAAACCCCCACACACTCATCACATGTACACCTCCATGGCACTTACTCAACACGTTCAAACAACAGCTGACTCACTTGCCTCTGTTTTCTGTGCAACTCACCCACAGGTGTAACTGAAACATTTAACTGTATGCCTCGCAATTCCTTTCTCTTTCTCTGGCTTGTACCTTTCAGTACTCTTGGGAAGAGCGTCTGCTACTCTTTTCGCTCTTTTTTTTATGATACGATCAATTCCCACAACGTCAAACTCTAAGAGTTGCTCGATCCTACGATCTTGACGAGAAATTAACATTCTTAAGAGTATCTCTAGATCAGGGATAAAAATACAATTTGATCTCACTGCATCATCACATTTAAAAATTACTTCTATTTCCCAATGAAAATCCGGTTACGCTTTTAACAAATACATCACTCTCGTTACTTTACTCAAACAAACTCTTTAATGAACTTACGTTAATAATTTCTTCAACAAATATATCAGTCTTGTTACTTTACACAGACGAACACTTTAATGAACTTAAATTAATAATTCTGTCTTTAAATTTTAACCACAATTCTTCGATAAGGGACAAATGGAATGTATTGTCGCTCGTGATACTTTAACTATAATCAGAACACGGCCTAAGAGAACCATCCTTTTTTCTCTTATTTTTTTATACACATTTTTTTCTCTTAAGTTACTTTCTACAAATTCCCTATCTGCATTTCCCTAACACAACATGCTATTGATTACGCTACTAGGGGCTACACAACTCGTTCATTGTGCAGTCGAACTAATACTAATATTACTATCAGTGACAATTTTTAGCAATCACGACGGCTTCTAGGCGGTGCAGGGTCTCCCACCTCCGGGGGTGTGAAGGGTATCCTCTCATCACATAAATCATCATTGTCTCTAATCAGGATGAGTCATAACTCATCCTTCTCATACTAAATGGGTGTCATACCCTGATAAGAACTGAGGAGCTAGGTCATTAATAAATTTCTTATAATAATTTTTCAGTATCTAGGTACTAAAATAATCTTTAATAACGCCTGGCCTTTTTTTTTTTATTGCCCAGTTATATGTAGTCCAGAAATCTACGTATTTCGTTCGTAAGAATTTCATATGGTGAATTTTCTTTTAGTTACTGAGGATGTTGTGCAATTAGAACCTCAAACGTTGGAGCGAAGATGCATTCCATTACCACTCTAAATCAATTCACCTTATATTTCATTAATTTATGCTTATTCTTATCAATTAATTTATTAATTGATTTATTCATGTACCGTTCTTCCAAGTAACATACAAATATATACTATTTCACTATCGATACGTCAAAAAATTCTAAATTAAAATCATACTTTCCTTTGCATAAGGAATCCCAAATCCTGACGAAGATCGTACCACCTTCAACCCTCAGGATTTATTGAGGATTTGTGCTCAGGGATTTCAGGGATTCCAGGGAGACGGGAGGTTGGAGAAGACGCAGCTGAATTTTATTTATTTCTTTAAGGGTACAGGAACGAGCCACTTCCGGGTCTTTTGGGATTATTCCGGGGTTCATTTCCCAACAAATGGAAGAAAGATACAGTTTTCAATTGTCTGGTTTTATTAACTTTACTGTTTTATTTTTTCTTATTGTTATGTCTCCTGTGTTCTATTTTATTAGTGTTTCTATGTTTGTATGTTTGAATACACGCACACATATAAGAGTCATATCACATTTTCGTGATTCATATACATACATCAACCTACAAATGTCCTTTAGTATCTAATTCACTCTACTTCAGAATTTTTTTTTTCATATATGTTAACCGAAGGGGAATTTTTTAGTCGAGAAGAAATTTGTCGGCTCACGGGCGCGAACCGTCGAACCCAAGCTTCACTGTGCATCCTGAATTTTTTAGGTTCGATGGTTCCCCCGAAGTGTTTCAACGGTGAGTTGTAATGCTACGAATAATAGTATGCAAATTAAGAAGGATATAGTAGAGCCTTTGGAATTACAACTTTCCCTGGGATACTGGAATCCATAGATATCTATATTTGTATGGGGGAACCGAATTCTACGACGGGGGAATTCTTTTATTTATATTTTTGTTGTCTTTTTTTTAAAATGGAGCTAAATATTTAATAGAATCGATGTAACATACAAGTTAAAAAGGGAATTAAGTGATAGAGTGAGATTTCATCATAGAATATACCAGTATTGAAAGAATAAATAATAAAACATATTACAGAAGGGAATTATATTTAGAGTGTGAAAAAAAGAAGATAGAGTAAAAATAAATTAAGGTAAAACATATATTAGAAAATTGAACAAATGTCACGGGCAGATTTTTCCCTCACCATGACATTACGATACGAGATTAATAATACTATGTACTATACATATACATATGCACTGTTGTCAGTCTTCTTGCCTGGAGACAGGGGTCGGAGAATGGTTCTGTGTCATAGTTGACACGGTGGGTATGAAGACTAATGACATTTACGCTGCATGGGAATTAGGGTAGGCCTGCCCTATCTGCTATTACATGATATTCCTTGTGTGTATGGGTCTTATTACTGATGAGGCCAGGTGATGTCTTCCCACTGGGAGGCAATTGAAGTGCTGATTTCCATTTTAAGGGTATTGAAGAAAATTCCTGGTAATTAGCTTGTTTCTTTATTACTCATTACATCCTGCTAAATTTCTCCCAGGCCTAGTCTCCTGGACTTGGTTAAGTTACCTAGTCTTCAGAACTCCTGGACTAGATTCCTGGACGTATATAAACACGCTTACAGACATACATACACATATGCATATGCATATATACATAACTATATATATATATATATATATATATATATAATATATATATATATGTATGTATATATGCATATAAATATGTGCGTTTGTGCATACACTCTTCGTTTCTCATTAGGCTTGGAAGCTCAAACTCCAATAAGTGCCAGCAACGAAAGTAATGGCGGCACTTTTCCTGAGATGCAAATGAAGCATTTTGAATATTATCTGGAATAGGGCGCTCTCTTTGTGCACAACGTATTTAGATAGGCTAAAAATTATGCTAGGAGCTTTTTCACTTGATTAGGTTTTTTTTTTATTTATCAGGTTACTGACGATGAGAATAGTGGAAAATTATCGATACCTTTTTTCAAACACCGTAGTGGGGTAGTGCCGTCAGTGCGTCTCACGTGGTGCACTGTAGGCGTATTAAAGGGAGTTCGCGGCGTTAATTAGGTCCTTAGCTGCATGCCATTTTAATTTATTCTTTTACTTTGCCTCCATTCCCGTTTCCTCGCTTCATCTCTGGTCCATAATCGTTGTTGATGACAGAAAATATAACAAAAGTTCAATTATTCCTTATGCAAACTAGCATATGACAAAACTCTTATTTTTTTTACTTTTGAAAAGCTTCCAGAATCAAAATTAGAAGGAATGTGAGTTTAGTCTAAAATTTCAAATCCCTGATCTTTCCTTAATTTCATGATACTTTGCTTAAATATGAGAACTTGAATAACTACAAATCATAAGAAACATTATGTTGAAAGGCTATAAATAAATGCAATTAACATATTCAGTAAAAGCTGTAAATTTTCGAAAATGTGAAACTAGCACTTTAAAAAAACAGAATATATTCAAGCATAGTTTCCAACAAGACTTTGGTCTTAAGAATGAAATTTAAAGACCACATTAAACTCCAGATTATGTTTTATATATTTTTAACATGTTTCACAAAGCTTACTAATGCTTTCATCATCATCATCATCATCATCATCATCATCATCATCATCATAATAATAACAATTAATTCAGATCTAAGCCCTAACCTCCTTGTAGTAGGTAACAATAAGGATCTATGACCTTAAGTGTAAAAGAAAAGTAAAAGGGTCGTGGCCCTTTAATTCTCTGATGATTTAGTGGGACAGACCCCCATAATGAAAAGGGCTGATTAATCTTTGCTGTAATTTCAGAAATAAATGGTTGGTGGTCTCTTGACTACCTGATGTTTAGAGGAAGACTGAATCTCCCGGGAAAGGATTAACTGTCCGTAGAAACGGAGGCAGAATAAAGTAGTGAAGGGGCTTGTTACGGAGATCATGAATTTTGTTTTCGAATGAGAATTGTTATACTTGTTACGTGTTCGCGTAACTGGGACTATGTGAAACGTTTCCGGAGTAAGTTTCTCTCTCTCTCTCTCTCTCTCAATCTTTATTCGAGCTCCTCTACGAAAACACTGCGAAGCCGAAGAGACTGAAAGACATGATTTCGAGGATAGCCATGGACTGCATTCGGTCATGTTCTAAGAAGCAAGAAACAACTAAGACTTCAGAGGCCTTGACAAATGACGACTTCGTTCGAGTTGGGACATTTGAACCTTCGGACCTTCAACTGTTAAGTAATAATTTTTTTACTCTTGAGTGGCGTATTCAATTCCACCTTAATTTATCATAGAGTAATTAGTCTTATTGTTATGTTTTTACGAAAAAAAACGTTTATCACGCGACTAGACAACATTTGGCACTGGAGATTCCGTCGATTGTTGTCACTTTGTTGGTCAAGTTATGACAATCCCGGGTCTTCTGCAAGGTAACACTGGAACTTTATTATATTCACATTAGCATTAATGTTGTTTACTTTTTCTGGGGATTTTTAAATCCTGCTGCTTGTTTAGTCTCATAGAAATCTTTGGCAGTCATTACAACTGTTTCTGTGTGTAAACGCCCAGAATTTACAAGATTTAGAGTTAAACCCCTCACATCTCTAAAACTTTGTCTTTTTCAGGATGTTATCGGTACGAGTAAGACTTAGGGTTCCCCTTCTGATGGTAAAGATTCATGCATGATAAAGCTGCTCTCTTTAGCCACAGGTTTGTAGGAGGTATTTTTTTCGCCAAGTTTTTAGGGAATTTTTTATGATTGTTGGAATGAATTTTTGAATTTTTGTAATGGATTTACTTTATTGGTCGTAAATTTACTTTTCAAAATTTTTGCAATAAATAACAATTTTTAAATTGGCATAATCTTACTTTTTTAATTTGTATAATTGTTCTTGAACAACTTCACCTTATCCTCCACCCCTTTAGGGGCGGCGCCCCTGGAGGGGTGGGGAAGCCCCCATGTTCTATTTATTAGTAGGTCGTATGACCTACTATGCAGGTTCTTGGGTGGTTATTTTTTATTTATCAACTAATCGCACACTTTCTTTCAGGTGGTAAGTAAAGACTTAATCTATTGCTTAGTTTTCTCCCAAGTTCAGATAGGTATTAGGTGTTGAAATGTGCTCGGCTGCCTCCTACTTGGTTAAGTTTGCAGAGGCTCCCAAGATTGGAGAAATTAGTGTTTATGCCATCAGAGGGAATATTCAGCATTAAAACAAATTAAATTCATGTACAGGTCTGGCGCCTTGGTATGGTTTACTTTAGACTATTATCTTCTTGAAAATGGATTAAGTTTGTAGTTAGGTCAAGCCAGATAAATTCCAGCCAATATTCATAAAGATTTTGTCCGAATTTAAATTTTTATGCATAAAGTCGGCGTTAGCCTTAATAGAATTTTCAGGGGATTCGAACTTTGTTTCCTTTCTGGCCACCAAAACTTTCTGGTTATAGGGGTTATAGGAAGCTCTATAAATGTGAGGGTCATCAACGATAACAGGCTTACTCACCCAATAGCTAATCTCTTGAAAATCAAAACCAGGCAAAATCTTCCACAAACGGATATTATGTCCAGAGTAATGTTTGGATTTCTTCTGTTTGATGGATTTATTAGTTTTATGAAGCTGGTCGTTAACTCGTAGCTAGGAACCTTCAGCTCCTTTTTAATTGAAAGGAAGGAGATTTTAAGTCTATGGATATTTTTTCTTTAGAATAATTGGAATACCTGTTTGCTTTTGAGTTTAGTGTAGTAAAGTTTAGTTTGTCAAATATTTTGGTTAGTTATGCTACTATTAGTTCACTCATAGCTTAAATAGTATATTTATGATGCTATCTGCTAACATTGTTTGTATGTTACTGTATGAATAAAAGAGGTGATTTTGTTATTCGATTAATACAGGCAATGTGTTTGTTACTCTATGAATACAGGTAATGGGTTTGTTACTCTATGAACGCAGGTAATAAGTTTGTTACTCTATAAATACAAGCAATGGGTTTGTTCTTGGAACACAAGGGTTTTGTTCCATGAACACAATGACTTTTACTATGAACACAAGCAACAAAGTTTTACTCTATGAACAAAAGTTACTCTATGTACACAAGCAACGAGTTTTATTCTTATATACACAAGCAAATTACACAATTTAGTCGCTTTAAGTTCAGCGGTTTCTTTAACTTAAACCTGAGTTCCTGATAGATCAAGGGCATCTTTTTAAGAATGCGAATTTGATCATAGTATGTGGATTATCTTCATTTTCATTTTGTTTTTTTTCAGAATAATGCCTTTTCTATGGATTACTATTCAAATTTTTTTTGAGGGGTTTTTACGTATAATGAAAATTTGAAACTTGAAATGGCGTCAGAAGCAGAGTAGCATTGTAAACTATGAATGTCTGTTATACAGTTAGGTTCCTTGGATATGCTGCATTCGTAAACCTACCATTTACCTGTGTACTTTAATTAATTTTCTAAATTAATGAATAATGGGTATTTGGTTTCGGTGAATAATGGGTATTTGATTTTCGGCTCTTGACTACTTCCTCAGTATTTTTATAGCGGAAAACCGTTTGTGGAATCTGGTTTATCTTCCATATGATTACAGATGTTGACGGAAAAATCTATTTAGAAATATACCAGATTAAACTGTTTAGCAGTATTACGAGTGAAAGAATACACGTGTGAAAGGCCTTTATCAAATTTTAAACAAAGTAATGTAAGCCACCCTCTTGGAATGGTTGAAAATTCCATTTGTTCAACACTTACAGTGGAAATGTGGTTGTGACGACTCCACTGCCCTTAGCTAATTTGTGGGACAACGAGCTGAAATCTGATTCCATAATAATGAATAAATGTACAGTACCCAGGGCACCGTTAAATATATTAAGAGCAAGATTTTTACTGCCTTAGAACACTGCGTAATTAGATGGAAAATCTCAATATCAAAGAAGTGTTTCATGGAGGTAGTGCAAGGAAATTATATCGTTTCTTTGGTATGAAAATGTCATGATGTAATGGTCAGTTACACTTCATGGGCAAAGGTTTTAATCTACGTGGCTAGATAAAGGATTTTAAGCCCCTCAGTGGCGTGGTTGGTATGGTCTTTGTCTGCCTCCTCGGTAGCCGCGAGTTCTATTCTCAGATATTCCATTGACGGGTATGTGATTTCTGGTGATAGAAGTTCACTCTCGACGTGGTTCGGAAGTCACGTAAGCCGTTGGTCCTGTTGCTAAATAACCACTGGTTCCATGCAACTTAAAAACACCAAACAAACAAACAATAGATAAGGGAGTTAGTGCAGGTAAATAGAATTTTAAGTTATATATAACAAAAATTATAAATATTGAATTGAGGTACATGCTTAAATATAAGGTTTAATGCACGTGAAAAGAATTTAAAGTTAATATAAAGTAAAATATTTTTGAAATATCCTTGTTAAAGCATTGAGCGGCCCTTTTTTTAATGGGAGGTCGGGGGAGGAGGGGGAAGGGGGGGGGGGGGGGGAAGGCTTTGGCGCGAGTGGAGGTCGTTCAGTAAACAAATGTGGTTGACCGCATAAGCTTTGAGATGCTTTTTTTTTTTTTTTTTTTTTTTTTTTTTTAAACGAGGGTCTCTTTAATTGCTGTCGTTTCTGCTTTTTATTCAGTAAACTACTGAAGGAAATTGTAAATTAGTGAATGAAGTAAGATACAAGTTATAACTACTTACTGGTACCACAGAGACCCCATATTTTACAAATGAATTTTCAATTTCGTGATAAACTATTTGCTGGAAAGAACCTCGAGCAGTACCTACAGGCACCACTTGATGCACACTGACGGAACCACCCACTACGGGAGCGCTGAGGAATTGCTTTATTAAGCTGAGGATGGCGGACTTAATAAGGAATTGCTGAGGCAGAGGAGGAGGTAGACCAGAAGTTAGGGCGAGGAAGTGATGCCACAATAGACACATATGGATGACAGGGGACAAAAGGAAGGAGCGGGGCGCGGGACTTTATTCCGTGACATAATAAATTATGATAAAAGCGAAAATCAGAAGTAGGATTCTGTTCCCAATCAGTATCTGACCAAACCGAGTATCCTACATAAAAGGAGTTGCTGTTTGTAATGGCTGGACAATTCAGGCGACCAATTCTCGTCATTCGCAGAGACGAATATGAATGACTTTATGGGCGAATGGGAATTATCATTGGATGAAGCGATCGGGAAAGTTTTCCCTTCCATCCGCTGTCTTCCCTTTTCGCTCGCGTAATTTAATTAAATGCTTCATTAATGAAAAGCGGAAAACGTTAGTTTTCGGAACGATTAGAATTATGCATTTTTAACCCCATTCGAGTTTTTTGTAATCGTTGACGTGTTTAAGCGTGTGTTCTTATGTTCGCTTGGGATGGGCAAAGAGGGTTCTCTCTGTGTATGGGAGGCTCCTTTTCTTGGGTCGGCTAGTATGTCTGGTAGATGGATATATTTTATGTGCGTACAAGACTCTTAGAATGGAGAATAAAACGCTTTATATATATATTATATATATATATATATATATATATATATAAATATATATTATATATATATATATATATGTATATTAGCACTAATTTTCATTCTATTAATAAGTTTCACATATAAATTATTATAGGTAAACTATGACATCTCCATCTCTTTGTGCCTTCACACACACACACACACACATACACATTTAACTGAAAGACAACTGAAATTTTCGTATGCATTATTAGTTCATATTTTAAATTTGACCGTAACATTTCAGGTAAAAGACTACAAAACCCGAGAATGTCTAGAAATGAATTACCAGAATGCACAAGAAATTCTGTCAAGTCCTAATCAAGTAATACTTCACGAAACGTTATAAAATCCATCTCTGCGTCATCAAGGAGCATTCTTAAGCAATTTTATTTCTTTGAAACCGTCGTTTCCTGTGATATAATAATATTATTACGCGGTAGTTGAACCTCATTCACATGCAATGCGGTCATTTGCTAGCATGAATAATGGCAGCATACATAATTTTTCATGAAAGTCCGGAGTGGAATCAGCTTTTGCTCTCTCCTTCACTGCAACTAAGGCGGAATACATTACTATTCTCAGTCAGTTCTCCTTCTATTTCATAATGCACTTACACTTCTCTCTATCCATCTATCTATCTATCTATCTATCTATATATATTGTGTATGTGTGTGTGTGTGTGTGTATGGCTTTCTCATTCCCCAATGGCGTTTGTTCTAAGGAGCTAAGTAAATCCCCATTTCTTCTTATCTCGAAAAGAATTCGTATTTTCTTTCATCTCTTTCTATTGCATCTTTATCCTTCCTCTCTTTTATTCTCCATCTCATCCTATCTCTTCCCTCTAACCTTCCTCCACTTCCCTTCTCCTGACTTCCGAAAGAACCTTTACTTTTTGTATTTTCATACTTTATCGTTCAACAGTCCTCTTGAAGTCCTGATATTGTCTAGGACCTTTGCAAGGGAACAGGTCTATTATTCATTTACATAAAATTACTTTATTTGTTCTTTTGAGTTCTGGTGTTTGCATTTCTAAGTTTATCAGTATTTGTACCGGTGTGGAACAGTTATTTTTTCTATATATGGTTGGGAGTTCATACAGGATACAATTGTTTGACAAAAAAATGCAAATAGTTCAGTAGAATTTTATTCAACTTAACAAAACTCTATCAAGATTTGTCCAGTTGTGGAACAGCTGTGTACTAAATCAGTTTAGAAGTTTGTTACATTTTACCTATACTTGTCCAGCTATGGAACAGTTGCTTCTTAAATCAGATTGGAAGGTTTTACGGACTTCATTTTTCTAAAACAAATATTCAATTAAATGTGTTACATAAATCTATTTAGATAAACAACACTGTTAAGATTTGTCCAGTTGGTGAGCAGTTCCTTCTTGAATCAGCTGGGAAGGTCTTACGAAATAAGTGAAATTCTATTTAAACAAATGGTCGTAGCTAGGGACCGAAGGAACACTACAAACACTATTTAGTAATACCTACAGTGCATCACGTGATTTGCACTGACGGCCCTGTCCCCTAACTACGGGAGACCATCATTTTTGATAATCATATTTATCCTACCAAACACAAAATAATTCATGAATTCCAGAGAGCCCATTTATTTCAATATTGATTTTTGATCGTCCCGAAGACCCACAACGGTCATTCGGGGACCATTTTCGTCTTGTTATCACTGGTCTCTCCTCGTCCTCTTGTCAGACCATCAATCTGTATGATCAAATATATTTCTTTTTGTTTGTTCAAGTATTGCCCGGGTTCAGTGGTTTGCAAAAGAATCAGTTTATGTTTTAAAAATTGTGATTCATATGGCAACATTGATTATATCATTACTCCATTATTCAGCGTTTTATTATATATATATATAGATAATATATATATATATATATATATATATATATTATATATATATATATATTATATATATGTGTGTGTGTGTGTGTGTGCGTGTGTGTTTGTGTGTGTATGTATATATGTGTGTGTCTGGTGCATGTGTGCATGTGTGCGTGTGCAAAATAAAAATAAAATATTTATGTTTAATTACGTGAGAAAGAAATATTTTTCCTAGAAAGAATATTTATGATTTTATCATTCCATATCAGTTTTCGGTCAGTTTATTCTGTACGTTATAAAATTCTAAAATATTAGTGATATAAAAACGATGGAAAATATTTTTGGTTTTAGCTGCCTGTTTCTATATAGTCCAGTAATCTTTTTCTAAAATTAATTCCTAACAATTTATTTTTGTCAGATAGGTAGTTGTTCAATAACTAAACGTATGATGAATGTTGGCGCATGTTTTGTACAGATATTTACGAACAGAAAAGAAATTGAAGCATTTTTAGCCATTTGAGGTTTTGATATCAATTGATCTCGAATAACATTATGATCAGTAGTTCACAATAATCATCACTTTTATGCAAATTTCAGTCACTTGATTATGCTTGAAATATCTGCCTGTCCTCCTATTTTTGCGTCACTTGTTTTTCCTCTTTTGAGGCGTTTAAATTTATATAGAAGATGCCTCATGGGAACAATTGTTCTCTAAGCTTATATTGATAAAAATTGTCAATAGATAAATAAAAAGTGGTGATTATATAATCGTTTAATATAATATTAATTTTTTATATGAATCAGAATTTTTCTTCACCATAAAAGAGGTGGTAGAGAGAGAGAGAGAGAGAAGAGAGAGAGAGAGAGAGAGAGAGAGAGAGATATTACATTTTAGTCAGAAATTTTTGATTTTCCGTCATGGCGTCGATGAAGGGGAGGAACTAATTGGCAAGATCAAAGGAAAAAAACTCCAATCTATTTACTGGAGGATCTGGGATTTTTTTTTTTTTTATCAAATAAAAAAGCGTTTTCTTTTCTTTTTCGAGTTAGTATTCGTGTGAATTAATAGGTTTTGCTTAATTCTTTAATATTTATTCTTTATACAAAACTGATACTTATTTAGAATATTTTTATTCGGTTAGCTACCACCGAATTATTTTTCTATTAATAAAAATGTGTACTATAGTTGCCATGAACTTTAAGCCATAATTATCAAATTCATTTTTTATCATTTCTATGTACATTTATGCAGGTTACTGCCTGGCATACCAACGAGTTTGACCTAATTTCTCGAATCAGCAGTGACCCAATTAACAGCATTTCATTAGAATTATCCCTTCTGAGTGAATATGATAGAAGTAATCAACACACTCACGTATGGAACAGAAACCAATTTCATACTCACATCGGGATTGAACCCAGGCCTTTCAGTTGATTCTGTGTCGGTTATTTTGTATCATAGTCACTCAGAAATGATAATTCGAATGGAATACTCCCAGGTAGGTCACTACTGAGTCGGTAAGTTGGATAAAACTCGATGGTATTCTAGTCAGTAAGGCTGCTCAGGTACAAGCCTTAAGTACAGTTGTACTTAGGTCCCAATATCTTTTATGACTGAGTGGTTCAGTTGGCTGCACCCTTACATTTTTAAATTAAAGATCTACTAGGTTCGATTCCGATGTGAGTCAGAAATTCATACACACACTTTATATATATATATATATATATATATATATATATATATATATATATATATAAATATATATATATATATATACATATATATATATATATATATATATATATATATATATATATATATATATATATATATATATATATATATATATATATATTGCATGTTTCTGGTACCAATGCCGTTGTCATATTTGCTTTATTTTCCACTGTTTATTTGTTTACATAACTTCATTCCTTTATCTCTGTGCATTTACTTGCTCATATTTCCTTTTCCGTTTGTATATGTTTTTGGTGTCACTTTTTGCAAGTCTGGTAAGGGTTACTCCTTCCACTCTCTCTCTCTCTCTCTCTCTCTCTCTCTCTCTCTCTCTCTCTCTCATCATACAGTTTTTTCCGTTTAAATTTCTGGCAGAAATTTAGATTAATAATATATATATATATAGACATACATACATAATATACATTTTTAAATTTTATAGATAATATATATATATTATATTATATATATATATATATATAGATTAAATATATACTTCATCATATATATATATATATGTATATTAATATATATATATATATATAGATAATAATATATAATTATCTATATATTATCTATTATTGTAATTTATATAGTTTAGATTGCATGTTTCTGGTACCAAATTGCCACGTTGTCATATTTGCTTTTAATTTTTCCTACTGTTTATTTGTTTCCATAACTTCATTCCTTTATCTCTCTGTGTATTTACTTGCTCTCATATTTCCTTTTCGTTTGTATAATTGTTTTTGTTGTCACTTTTTGCAAGTCTGTTAAGGGTTACTCCTTCCACTTCTCTCTCTCTCTCTCTCTCTCTCTCTCTCTCATCTCTCTCTCATCATACAGCATTTTCCGTTTAATTTCTGGCAGAAATTTAGATTAATAATTTTTTTCGTAGCGTGAATGACTTTCACACGTAATTTCATATTTTTTGTAGTTTATCATTCGAAGGTATTAGCTATTTTTCCTTTAATCTATAGCCTAATTAACCTAAGCTTCAGTGGATTCACAATGCTAATTACCAATTTATTACACACAGTCTGTAGCACGCTTTATAATAATAATAATAATAATAATAATATAATAATAATAATAATAATAATAATAATAATAATAAGAAGAAGAAGAAGAAGAAGAAGAAGAAGAAGAAGAAGAAGAAGAAGATTTTATTCTTACAAAAAATAATATTTAACACAAACGTCCACTTTTCCTATTATTTGTCTGACACCAAATCACAAGATTCTCTTCAATTCTCAAAGGAAAACAAACGAACCCTTAGAAAAGAAAAGAAAAAAAAGAAAAAGAAAAGCCTTTGCGTTCTGGAGCCTTACTACGTTCAGTCTCCTTATCCAGAAAACGGGAAAAGGTTGAAGCTTTACATCGACTGAGGCGTTCGGGAAATGCGCCTAACAGATCACCGCTTTTCTCTCTCTCTCTCTCTCTCTCTCTCTCTCTCTCTCTCTCTCTCCTGGATACCTAATCGGGGGTTTGACCCAGGTCGTGTTCAGCCCGCGACAAATCGTTTTATTTTTATTTATTTTTGTTTCCTTACGAACCAAACGACTGAAATATGATAGACATCAGATTCCGAGAGAACAAGTTTTGGATTTATGGTGTTTTTTCCCCTTGACAAAGATTGCGTGTGTGTTTGTTTGTTAGTTTTTTTCTTTTTTTTCTTTCTTTTTGGGGGCATTGTTGTTTTAGTGTATGCGATAAAACGCATATTGTTTTGATGTTTAGGTGATAGAAAATTCCATTTTTGTGGATCACACTCTGTCTTTTCTATCTTAGCTGGATCAGATGTGCTATGAATCATTTATGATCTTATTAGTGTATTACATTGTTTTCTGATGATTAATCTTAAATAATTATCAAGCTTATCTATTGAGAGAATGAAACCTGAACCGAACGCCAACTTGTTCACAAGCAACATCTGTTTGATCTTTTCATGTCCAATCATTATAGAAAAATTATTTAACACTTGTTTTTTTTTTTCATTTTGGGAGTTAATTCAAGCTTTTCATTTTTTTTTTTTTTTTCTTAGTGTTTATTTTCCATCTTAAAATTAGATTAATTTATGAAATTTGTCTATGAGCTAATGAAATCTTTGTGCATGCTATAATCAATACGTTTGTTCAAAACAGAACATAATTGTTAACCAAAACACTGAATAATAATACTTGTACATCTTCATCGTCATAGCATGATTATATTGGAGTTTCAGATAATTACTTAAAATGATTCAACCTCACACAATTGATTTAATGTGAATATTCCAACAACAGAAGGCGTGGACGTTTTGTAATTAATTTAATGGCTAGAGGGAAAATTAAACTAAAAGCTACAGCTTATTATTTCATAAAACTTTATATACTTCTTATTTCAAAGTACTCAGTGATATCCTCTGAACGGTAAGTATCGGTTTATGTAAAGTGAAAAGTGTTTTAATAAAAATTTGGCGATGTACTTTAAGCTAAGTATACTCATTGCATTAAAAAAATGGAATGATGAAGGATCAGTTTTTTTCTATATATCCAAAGTAATTTTATTTTCTACATAATTTTAGAAGGGATGATCTATAGTAGTCATTCTTGTCGATTTCTTTCTGTTAATTGTCGAAATACATGATGCTATTGAAGACGTGTTTCCTAACAAACTAAAAATATACTCTCTCTCTCTCTCTCTCTCTCTCTCTCTCTCTCTCTCTCTCTCTCTCTCTCTCTCTCTCTCTCTCATACGTAAGAGTTTAAGAGAACGTGTCACGCGTTTCTCGTAAGCGGTTCTTACCAGACTCATAATTATTCAAGATTTATATATTTTGACCCCGTAACCAGAGAGACATAAATCCTCACGTGACCTGTTATGCACGAGGAGGGTTTGTCATAAATATGGCCACTCATGACCTGGACTTTTCATAATTTTTTTATCTAGTTCAGGTGAATTAATCCTTCTATAAAGGGTTGAGCGATAAGTTAAAATATAATTGTAGGTTAAGATAAACTCTGTAATTTACATTTTTGAAAAGCCAAGGTTTGGAGAAAAGTTCTTTAAAATAGGTGCAGTGAAGTGAAATTTTACGATAACTTTTTTATTTTTACTTAAAAGGAAAGGTTTTGATTAATGATAAATGTTAGATAGATGGCATTATGGGGCATATATATATATATATACTATATATATATATATATATATATATATATATATATATATATATATATATATATATATATATATATATATCTATATATATATATATATATATGTATATATATATATATATATGTATATATATATATATATATATACTATATATATATATATATATATATATATATATATATATATATATATATATATATATATATATATATATATATATATATATATATATATATATATATGATGTGTGTGTGTGTGTGTGCGTGTGTAGGTAATGGGTTTAAGGCTTTCCTCCTACTTGTAAAGCTTCTGAAATAACTCAGTCACTGATATTAAGTCGCTGGATAATTCATCTTCCCTTTTTGCCAAAACTTGGCTGAAAAACCTCAGATAGGAACTTTCGACACGTTGCTAATCCTCTTGACTCTAATTCCGTCTATTCAGATTCCTGAAACGGTTATTATCTTATTTTGCAGATGTCCAAAGATAATTGCCTGATTTCTTCAATATTTCTTCAAGTTATCTCTGCTCGTTAAAATAGATTAAATTTAGCAATTTCGAAGGAATGATGATTATGTGTGTATCGAATTATGAAAGAATGTTTAGAAAGTTATCTTGTCAAAATCTTTTCCGTTCCCTTGACAAATCATTGGATAAATCATATTAGAAAAAAAAAGCTTTTGATATTCTTCCAAATCCAAAAAAAAAAAAAACAATATTCCAGGTCGACCATTATTGATTACGGGCACTAATCCATGAGGGGTAAAAAAAATCGTGTGGGGAATGATTTCCCGCTCTCACGGCGAACTTTGACCCTCCTCGTAGGTTCTGTGTCCGAATGCATATTTGATGGCTTCCTGGCCGGGATCGACAAACATCTACTGACAGATTCATAAAACAGATGTCCTGTCTAAATAATTGGTCGTGCTGAATATCAATGTAAAATTATTAGAGTCATGATAAGGTCATGATAAGGTAGGAATGTCATCATAATCGTAGATATCTGTGTTGGAAATTATTCGCATAACAATTTAGATTTTGTTGAAAATAAAATGATTTTGATATTTAGATTTATTCAAAGGATGAAGCTACTATTGAACGTGGATATCATAAGAGCTTCAGTTGCATAAGGGATGTGATGAGGGCAAGAAAGCAACAAAATAACTTAGAATTTTTTAAATTTCTCTCTCTCTCTCCCTCCTTCCTTCTTGCTCCTCCTCCCTCTCTCATTTATCTCTCCTCCTCCCTTCCTTCTTGCCTCCTCCCTCCCTCTCTCAATTTATCTCTCTCCTCCTCCCTTCCCCTCTCTCTCTCTCTCTCTCTCTCTCTCTCTCTCTCTCTCTC
>NC_087200.1:216110571-216130571 GCF_015104395.2 Macrobrachium nipponense
CTCACCCTTTCACTTTCCCTTCCTTCCTCCGAGACCTTCTCTTTTCCCTCCAAAACCCTTTTCCTCCCCCTCCTCCAAAACCGTCTTTCCTTCTGAATTCTTTACCTCGCGTTCCAAACCATCAGCCTCTCCCTCACAGACCACTTGGATGTCGAAGCCCTCATCCTTTCCCTGTATACCCTCATTCTGAGTGCACAGGTTCCATGAGAAAAGTCATAGAATTGGAAGAAGAAAATAGAAGTTGAAGGAAGAGATAGAAATTCTCAAAGAAAAATTTAGGCAAAAGGAGAATCATGATAAACATCGCCAGGAAAGAAAGACACAACTGAAAAGAGAAGGGTGAAAAGCTAGAGAAAGGTGACTGAGAGACCGCAGAGGAGTTTTTTGAATTTGCTGAGAGCCGTAATTGAAGGTCGTTCGCCTCTCCCCCTCTCCAGGGCAACCTTGCTGGACGACTCCTTACGGAAATGGATATTTTTCCAAGTACAGACTATCAAAAGGAACTGTGAAGGTCATTCGCCTCTGCCCATTTCAAAGGCATCCTTGCTGGACGACTCCCTACGGAAATGGATATAGGCCAGGTTCAGACAGTAAAAAGGAACCTCCTCGACCTACTGAATGAAATCTCTGAACTTAGAAAGTCTTCCTCTGCGCCACAAATAAGGAGAATAAAACTGGGAGGAATGCGAGAAGGCTTTTCTAGAAATGGATGTATCTCTCAAGAGGATATAGAGCAGTTAATTGGAGAATTAAGAGCTATGGGAATCCCTCTAGTCGGTTTGGCTGGAGTTTTTCCAAAGACCCCATTCCATTGGTGAGGGTGCATTTGCTCAGTGTTATCGATACCAATTTGCCGATATGGAACAGCCTGCCATCATTAAAGTCCACGGCGTCAAGGTTCTGCAGGACACAGAGAAAATGTTGAGGAGGTGACGATGTTACATGAAAATGGCAGAAACATTGAAGGCACGCCCTGCATTCTCGCATGTGTCTATTGATCCCGTGGCTTGCATAATGAACGATGCAGGTCACATATCCTTGTTTGACTGGATACGAAAACCAGGCAGAGAGCCCGGAGAAATAATCCTGATATTTAAAAGAATCTGCGAGATACTTGCGAAGATCCATCTGAAAGGGATTGCTCACATGGATTTGCACGAATTTAACGTCGTCATTGATGAAGAGACCAACCAGCCTACAATCGTGGACTTTGGCCTGGCAGCCCACTTTGGTAGAAACCGAATCCCATATTCAGACACACAGCAAGACCAAAGGACGGACTTGCGCGGTCTGATCAGGATCCTCAACAGATGCATCGGGATCGCAAGATTCCCCAGCGTCCTCAAACGGGAGATTGAGAGGATAAGTCCTCATTCTTATTTATATATAACATTGTCACAAATTATTGAGCGTTTGGATATTCTCCTAGACCTCCACAAAAAAGAGGCAGAAGACTTGGGCACAGTGTAAATAGTGTAAAAACAAGAGTTAGATTGGGAGAAACAAGAAAAAACCGCGCCTTGGCCGGAGGAAACTTAAAATGTGCTGGCAGAAAGGAGACTTTTATTGGATGCGCTGTATTTACAAATAGAAGACATTGATCCAGTGGAGGAGAACCTCTCTATTATATATCACCTGGATGGTCACATACTGAACCTCCAACTAACTGAACATGCACGTTGGCAGCAGTCATAGCAAGAGCCCAGAGGTGGAGAACTGAATGCAGGTATAGGAGGGAATTCTGATAAAGGTTCATCACAGGGAGACCAGAGCAGGAGGCGGATGATATCCAACAACTAGTTGGAGGATGGAGGACCAGATCTCAATTTGATAGCTAACAGCTGTTTTGAGGAGGGAGGACCAGCTCTCAGTTTGAGAGCCAACAGCTGTTTGGAGGAAGGAGGACCAGCTCTCAATTTGAGAGCCACATCGTTTAGGAAGGAGGACCAGCTCTCATTTGAGCTACATCTGTTTGGAGGAAGGAGGAACCAGCTCTAAGGATGAGAGCCAACAGCCATCAGGAGGAAGGGGGGCCAGTTCTCAGCCAGCTCTCAGGCCAGCTCTAGGATGACAGCCAACTGCTCTTCAGAGGAAGGAGGACCACAAAGGACAGGAGAAACAGCCCACTGATTAACCAAAAGGAGGACTTTGACTTGTCATCACTTGGTGATGTTGCATTGTGTTCCAGAGGAGCTGTGATCTTCTTGTGTCCATTCGATGACTTGACTGCAGGATGGGTGTACACTGCTGCTCCCCCCAGCAGCAACCAGCAACGGGAGGTCCCCCCACCTCCCATACACCCATCCTGCAATCAACTCCATCGACTGAGCCAAGAAGATTGCAATGCCTCTGGAGCATGATGCAGCATCATTAACTGGTGACCAGTCAGAATCCTTCACATGGGCTGTTTCTTTGCAGCCGTAAGACAGTATGACGGAGGAAGGAGGACAAGCTCTCAGGATGAGAGCTAAATGATATTCAGATGAAGGAGCCAACAAACCCGATAAATTGAAATGAAGGAGGACAAACTCGATTTTTGAGAGCCAACAGCTGTTTTGGAGGAAAGGAGGACAAGCTCTCATGAGAGCCAACAGCTGTTTGGAGGAAGGCCACCAGGACCAAAGAAGGCTCTCAGGATGATAAGCAACAGCTGTTTAGGGGGGGGAAAGGAGGACAAAGCTCTCAGATGATGAGCCACAGCGATTGGTTTGGAGGAAAGAGGACAGCTCTCAGGAATGAGAGCCAACAGCTGTTTGGAGAGAGGACAAGCCTATCAGGATGGAAAGCACAGGCTGTGGAAGGAAGGGAGGAGGACAAACTAATAGGATGAGAGCCAACAGCTGAGGAAAGGAAAGGGTTTAAAAGGCTCTCAGGAGAGAGCAAACAGCTGTTTGGAGGAAAGAGGGGACCAGCCTCTCAGGATGAGAGCCAACAGCTGTTGGAAGAAGGATGACGCTATCAGGATGAAAGCCAACAGCTGTTTGCAAGGCCAACCAGAAGGAACCCGGAGGGCCACTAGAATGACTCCAGAAGGCCACCAGAGGAATACCAGAAGGTTAAAAAAGTGCTACCAGAGAGATACCAGAAGATGATTCTGTTGGAATAATCTAGAAGACCGGCTGTGCAGAAAGTCAAGTATGCTATGTCCCTTGATGCAGACTTCTAATAGAAGATCTCTGTCAAAGCGGGCAAATAGTCGGATATCTAGATCTATTCTTGCAGATATCTTCCTCTGGTTATACTGTGGAAGGGTAATCTAGAGACCGGCTCTGCAGAAGTCAAGTATGCTCTGTCCCTTGATGCAGACTTCTAATAGAAGTTTCTCTGTCAAAGAGGGCAAAATAGTCGGATATCTAGATCTATTCTTGCAGATGTCTTCCTCTGGTTATTCCGTGGGAATAATCTAGAAGACTGGCTGTGCAGAAAGTCATGTATGCTATGTCCCTTGATGCAGACTTCTTACAGAGGTTCTCTATCAAAGCGGGCAAAGAGTCGGATATCTAGATATATTATTGCAGATGTCTTCCTCTGGTTATTCTGTGGGAATAATCTAGAAGACCGGCTCTGCAGAAAGTCAAGTATGCTATGTCCCTTGATGCACACTTCTAATAGAAGTACTCTGTCAAAGCGGGCAAATAGTCGGATATCTAGATCTATTCTTGCAGATGTCTTCTTCTGGTTATTCCGTGGGAATAATCTAGAAGACTGGCTGTACAGAAAGTCAAGTATGCTATGTCCCTTGATGCAGACTTCTTACCGAGGTTCTCTATCAAAGCGGGCAAATAGTCGGATATCTAGATATATTCTTGCAGATGTCTTCCTCTGGTTATTCTGTGGGAATAATCTTGAAGACCGGCTCTGCAGAAAGTCAAGTATGCTATGTCCTTTGATGCAATCTTTTAATAGAAGTACTCTGTCAAAGCAGGCAAATAGTCGGATATCTAGATCTATACTTGCAGATGTCTTCTTCTAGTTATTCTGTGGGAATAATCTAGAAGACCAGTTCTGCAGAAAGTCAAGTATGCTATGTCCCTTGATGCAGACTTCTAATTGAAGTTCTCTTTCAAAGCGGGCAAATAGTCGGATATCTAGATCTAGCCTTGCAGATGTCTTTCCTCTACTTATTCTGTGGGAATCATCTAGAAGACCGGCTCCGCAGAAAGTCAAGTATGCTATGTCCCTTGATGCAGACTTCTAATAGAAGTTTTACTTCAAAGCTGGCAAATAGTCGGATATCTAGATATATTCTTGCATATGTCTTTCTCTGGTTATTCCTGTGGGAATAATCTGAAAGACCGGCTCTTCAGAAAAACAAGTATGCTATGTCCCTTGATGCAAAAACTTTCTAATAGAAGTTCTATGTCAAAGGCGGGCAAACGAAAACAGTTGGATATCTAGATGTCTATTTCTTGCAAAAATAATCTAGAAGACAGACTCTGCAGAAAGTCAAGTTATTGCTATATCCCTTGATGCAGACTTCTAATAGAAGTTTTCTTTGTCAAAACGGGCGAATAGTCGGATATATAAGATTATTCTTACAGATGTCTTCCTCTGGTTATTCCCCTGTGGGAATAATCTAGAAGACAGGCTCTGCAGAAAGTCAAGTATGCTATGTCACTTGATGGCAACTTCTATAGAAATTATCTGTCAAAGCGGGGTAATAGTCGGATATCTAGATCTATTCTTGTATATGTCTTCCTCTGGATAATCTGTGGGAATAATCTAGAAGACCAGCTCTGCGAAAGTCAAGTATGCTATGTCCCCTGATGCAGACTTCAAACAGAGGTTCTCTATCAAAGAGGGCAAATAGTCGGATATCTAGATATATTATTGCAGATGTCATCCTCTGGTATTCTGTGGGGAAATAATCTAGAAGACGGCTCTGCAGAAAGTCAAGTATGCTATGTCCCCATGATGCACAATTCTAATAGAAGTACTCTGTCAAAGCGGGCAAATAGTCGGATATCTAGATCTATTCTGCAGATGTCTTCTTCTGGTTATTTTGTGGGAATAATCTAGAAGACTGGCTGTGCAGAAAATCAAGTATGCTATGTCCCTTGATGCAGACTTCTAATAGAAGTTCTTTGTCAAAGCAGGCATATAGTCGGATATATAGATCTATTTCTCGCAGATGTCTTCCTCTGGTTATTCTGTGGGAATAATCTAGAAGACCGGCTCTGCAGAAAGTCAAGTATGCTATATCCCTTGATGCAGAATTCTAATAGAAGTTCTATTTCAAAGCTGGCAAATAGTCGGATATCTAGATATATTCTTGCATATGTCTTTCTCTGGTTATTCTGTGGGAATAATCTAAAAGACCGGCTCTTCAGAAAAAAAAGTGTGCCATGTCCCTTGATGCACACTTCTAATAGAAGTTTTATGTCAAAGCGGGCAAACAGTTGGATATCTAGATCTATTCTTGCAAATAATCTAAAAGACAGACTCTGCAGAAAGTCAAGTATTCCATATCCCTTGATGCAGACTTCTAATAGAAGTACTCTGTCAAAGCGGGCAAATAGTCGGATATCTAGATCTATTCTTGCAGATGTCTTTTTCTGGTTATTCCGTGGGAATAATCTAGAAGACTGGCTGTGCAGAAAGTCAAGTATGCTATGTCCCTTGATGCACACTTCATACAGAGGTTCTCTATCAAAGCGGGCAAATAGTCGGATATTTAGATATATTCTTGCAGATGTCTTCCTCTGGTTATTCCCTGGGAATAATCTAGAAGACCGGGTCTGCAGAAAGTCAAGTATGCTATGTCACTTGATGCAATCTTCTAATAGAAGTACTCTGTCAAAGCGGGCAAATAGTCGGATATCTAGATCTATTCTTGCAGATGTCTTCTTCTGGTTATTCTGTGGGAATAATCTAGACGACCGGTTCTGCAGAATGTCAAGTATGTCCCTTGATGAAGAATTTTAATTGAAGTTCTCTGTCAAAGCGTGCAAATAGTCGGATATCTAGATCTAGTCTTGCAGATGTCTTCCCTCTACTTATTCTGTGGGAATAATCTAGTAGACCGGCTCCGCAGAAAGTCAAGTATGCTATGTCCTTTGATGCAGACTTCTAATAGAAGTTCTCTGTCAAAGAGGGCAAATAGTCGGATATGTAGATTTATTCTTGCAGATGTCTTCCTCTAGTTATTCTGTGGGAATAATCTAAAAGACCGGCTGATCAGAAAGAAGAAGTATGCTATGTCCCTTGATGCACACTTCTAATAGAAGTTCTCTGTCAAAGCGGGCAAACAGATGGATATCTAGATCTATTCTTGCAAATAATCTAGAAGACAGACTCTGCAGAAAGTCAAGTATGCTATGTACCTTGATGCAGTCTTCTAATAAAAATTCTTTGTCAAAGCGGGCAAATAGTCGGATATCCTGATCTATTCTTACAGATGTCTTCCTCTGGTTATTCTGTGGGAATAATCTAGAAGACCGGCTCTGCAGAAAGTCAAGTATGCTATGCCCCTTGATGCAGACTTCTAATAGAAGTTCTCTGTCAATGCGAGCAAATAGTCGGACATCTAGATCTATTCTTGCAGATGTCTTCCTCTGGTTATTCTGTTGGAATAATCTAGACGACTGGCTCTACAGAAAGACAAGTATGCTAAGTCAATTGATGCAGACTCTGTGAAAGCGGGCAAATAGTCGGATATCTAGATCTATTCTTGCAGATGTCCTCTTCTGGTTATACTGTGGGAATAATCTAGAAGACAGGCTCTGCAGAAAGTTATGTATGCTATGTACCTTGATGCAGACTTCTAATAGAAGTTCTCTGCCAAAGAGGGTAAATAGTCGGATATCTAAATCTATTCTAGCAGAGGTCTTCATCTGGTTATTCTGTGGGAATCATCTAGAATACCGGCTTTGCAGAAACAAAAGTATGCTATGTCACTTGATGCAGAATTCTTATAGAAGTTCTATTACAAAGCGGGGAAATAGTCGGATATCTAGCTCTATTCTTACAGATGTTTTTCTCTGGTTATTCTGTGGTAATAATCTAAAAGACCGGCTCTTCACAAAGACAAGTATGCTATGTTCCTTGATGCACACTTCTAATAGAAGTTCTCTGTCAAATCGGGCAACAGTTGGATATCTAGATCTATTCTTGCAACTAATCTAAAAGACAGACTCTGCAGAAAGTCAAGTATGCTATGTCCCTTGATGCAGACTTCTAATAGAAGTTCTTTGTCAAAGCGGCAAATAGTCGGATATCTAGATCTATTCCTGCAGATGTCTTCCTCATGTTATTCTGTGGGAATAATCTAGAAAGACCTCGGGCTTCTGCAAAAAGGTCCAAGTATGCTATGTCCCTTGATGCACACTTCATACAGAGGTTCTCTATCAAAGCTGGCAAATAGTCCTTGATATCTAGATATATTTTTGCATATGTCTTTCTCTGGTTATTCTGTTGGGAATAATCTGAAAGACCGGCTCTTCAGAAAAACAAGTATGCTATGTCCATTGATGCACACTTCTAATAGAAGTTCTATGTCAAAGCGGGCAAACAGTTGGATAACTAGATCTATTCTTGCAAATAATCTAGAAGACAGACTCTGCAGAAAGTCAAGTATGCTATATCCCTTGATGCAGACTTCTAATAGAAGTTCTTTATCAAAGCGGGCAAATAGTTGGATATATATAAATCTATTCTTACAGATGTCTTCCTCTGGTTATTCTGTGGGAATAATCTAGAAGACCGGCTTTGCAAATGTCAAGTATACTATGTCACTTGATGCACACTTCTAATAGAAATTCTCTGTCAAAGCGGGCAAATAGTCGGATATCTAGAACTATTCTTGTATATGTCTTCCTCTGGATAATCTGTGGGAATAATCTAGAAGACCGGCTCTGCAGAAAGTCAAGTATGCTATGTCCCTTGATGCAGACTTCTAATAGAAGTTTTTTGTCAAAGCTGGCAAATAGTAGGATATCTAGATCATTCTTGTAAATGTATTCCTTTGGTTATTCTGTGGGAATAATCTAGAAGACCGGCTCTGCAGAAAGGTAAGTATGCTATGCCCCTTGATGCAGACTTCTAATAGAAGTTCTCTGTCAAAGCGAGCAAATAGTCGGATATCTAGATCTATTCTTGCAGATGTCTTCCTCTGGTTATTCTGTGGGAATAATCTAGACGACTGGTTCTGCAGAAAGACAAGTATGTCATGTCCCTTGATGCACACTTCTAATAGAAGTTCTCTGTCAAAGCGGGCAAATCGACGGATATCTAGATATATTCTTGCAGAGGTCTTCCTCGGTTATTCTGTGGGAATAATCTAGAAGAACCGGCTCGCAGAAAGTTAAGTATGTTATGTCACCTTGATGCGACTTCTAAAAGAAGTCTCTGTCAAAGCGGACAAATAGTTGGATATCTATATCTATTCTTACAGATGTCTTCTTCTTGATAATCTGTGGGAATACTCTAGAATACCGGCTCTACAGAAAGAAACGTATGCTATTTCCCTTGCTGCAGACTTCTAATTGAAGTTCTCTGTCGAAGCGGGCAAATAGTTGGATATCTATATCTATTCTTGCAGATGTCTTCCTCTGGTTTATATTGTGGGAATAATCTAGAAGACCGGCTCTGCCGAAAGTCAAGTATGCTATGTCCCTTGATGCAGACTTCTAATAGAAGTTCTCTGTTAAAGCGGGGAAATAGTCGGATATCAAGATCTATTCTTGCAGATGTCTTCCTCTAGCTATACTGTGGGAATAATCTAGAAGACTGGCTCTGCTGAAAATCAATTATGCTATGTCCCTTGATGCAGACTTCTAATTGAAGTTCTCTGTCAAAGCGGGCAAATATTTGGATATCTATATATATTCTTGCAGATGTCTTCCTCTGGTTATTCTGTGGGAATAATCTAGAAGACCGGCTCTTCAGTAACACAAGTATGCTATGTCCCTTGATGTACACTTCTGATAGAAGTTCTCTGTCAAAGCGGGCAAACAGTTGGATATCTAGATCTATTCTTGCAAATATCTAGAAGACAGACTCTGCAGAAAGTCAGGTATGCTATGTCCCTTGATGCAGACTTCTAATACAACTTCTTTGAGAAAGCAGGCAAATAGTCGGATATCTAGATCTATTCTGGCAGATGTCTTTCTGGTTATTCTATGGGGAAATAATCTAGAAGACCAGCTCTGCAGAAAGTCAAGTATGCATGGCCGTTG
This sequence comes from Macrobrachium nipponense, assembly GCF_015104395.2. NCBI lineage: Eukaryota > Metazoa > Arthropoda > Malacostraca > Decapoda > Palaemonidae > Macrobrachium > Macrobrachium nipponense. The sequence continues at coordinate 216,119,748 of NC_087200.1, forward strand.
ATGCACACTTCAAATACACATTCTCTGTGAAAGCGAGCAAATAGTCGGATATTCTATATATATTCTTGCATATGTCTTCTTCTGTATATTCTGTGGGAATAATCTAGAAGACCGGCTCTGCAGAAAGTTAAGTATGTTATGTCCCTTGATGCAGACTTCTAATAGAAGTTCCCTGTCAAAGCGAGCAAATAGTCGGATATCTAGAACTATTCTTGTAGATGTCTTCCTCTGGTTATTCTGTGGGAATAATCTAGACGACTGGCTCTGCAGAAAAACAAGTATGCTATGTCCCGTGATGCAGACTCTGTCAAAGCGGGCAAATAGTCGGATATCTATATCTATTCTTGCAGATGTCCTCCTCTGGTTATTCTGTGGGAATAATCTAGAAGACAGGCTCTTCAGAAAGTCAAGTATGCTATGTCCCTTGGATGCAGACTTCTAATAGAAGTTCTCTGCCAAAGAGGGCAAAATAGTTGGATATTTAAATCTATTCTAGCAGAGGTCTTCCTCTGGTTATTCTGTGGGAATAATCTAGAAGACCGCCCTGCAGAAAGAAAAGTATGCTATGTCCCTTGATGCAGACTTTTAATAGAAGTTCTATTTCAAAGCGGGCAAATATTCGGATATTCTAGCTCTATTCTTACCGATGTTTTCCTCTAGTTATTCTGTGGTAATAATCTAAAAGCCCGGCTCTTCAGAAAGACAAGTATGAAGTGTCCCTTGATGCAAACTTCTAATAGAAGTTCTCTATCAAAGCAGGCAACAGTTGGATATCAAGATCTATTCTTGCAAATAATCTAGAAGACAGACTCTGCAGAAAGTCAAGTATGCTATGTCCCTTGATGCAGACTTCAAATAGAAGTTCTTTGTCAAAGCGGAAAAATAGTCGGATATCTAGATCAATTCTTACAGATGTCTTCCTCTGGTATTCGTGGGATAATCTAAAAGACCGGCTCTGCAGAAAGTCAAGTATGCTAGGTCACTTGATGCAGACTTTTAATAGAAGTTCTATTTGAAAAGCTGAAAAATAGTCGGATATCTAGATCTATTCTTACATATGTCTTTCTCTGGTTCTTCTATGGGAATAATCTAAAAGTCCGGCTCTTCAGAAAGACAAGTATGCTATGTCCTTTGATGCAGACTTCTAATACAAGTTCTTTGTCAAAGCCGGCAAATAGTTGGATATCTAGATTTCTTTATTCTTGCAAATAATCTAGAAGACAGACCTATGCAGGAATCAATATGCTTTGTCCCTGATGCTGACTTCTAATAGAAGTCTTTGTCAAAGCGGGCAAATAGTCGGATATATAGATCTATTCTTGCAGATGTCTTCCTCTGGTTATTCTGTGGGAATAATCTAGAAGATCAGCTCTGCAGAAAGTCAAGTATGCTATGTCCCTTGATGCACACTTCTAATACACATTCTATGTGAAAGCGGGCAAATAGTCGGATATCTAGATATATTCTTGCATATGTCTTCCTCTGTATAATCTGTGGGAATAATCTAGAAGACCGGCTCTGCAGAAAGTTAAGTATGTTATGTCCCTTGATGCAGACTTATCTAATAGAAGTTCCTTGTCAAAGCTGGCAAATAGTCAGATATCTAGATCTATTCCTGCAGATGTCTTCCTCTGGTTATTCTGTGGGAATAAGCTAGACAACTGGCTCTGCAGAAAGATAAGTATGCTATGTCACTTGATGCAGACTCTGTCAAAGTGGGCAAATAGTCGGATATCTAGATATATTCTTGCAGATGTCATCCTCTGGTTATTCTATGGGAATAATCTAGAAGACAGGCTCTGCTGAAAGTCATGTATGCTATGTCCCTTGATGCAGACTTCTAATAGAAGTTCTCTGTCAAAGAGGGAAAATAGTCGGATATCTAAATCTATTCTAGCAGAGGTCTTCCTCTGGTTATTCTCTGGGAATAATCTAGAAGACCGGCTCTGCAAAAAGAAAAGTATGCTATGTCCCTTGATGCAGACTTCTAATAGAAGTTTTCCATGAAAGCGGGCAAATAGTCAGATATCTAGATTTATTCTTGCAGATGACTTCCTCTGGTTATTCTGTGGGAATAATGCAGAAGACCGCTCCGTAGAAAGTCAAGTATGCTATGTCCTTTGATGCAGACTTCTAATAGAAGTTCTTTGTCAAAGAGGGCAAATATAGTCCGATTCTAGATTGATTTCTTGCAAATGTCTTCCTTTGGTTATTTTTGTGTGAATAATCTAGAACACAGGCTATGCAGAAAGTTAGATATGCTATGGTCCTGATGCAGACTTCTAATAGAAGTTCTCTGTCAAAGCAGGCAAATAATTCAGATATCTAGATCTATTCTTGCATATGTCTTCCTCTGATAATCTGTGAGAATAATCTAGAAGAACCGGCTCTGCAGTAATGTCAAGTATGCTATGTCACTTGATGTAGACTTCTAATAGAGTTCTTTGTCATAGCTGGCAAATAGTCGGATATCTAGATAAATTTTTGCAAATGTCTTCCTCTGGTTATTCTTTGGGAATAATCTAGATGACCGGCTCTGCAGAAAGTCAAGTATGCTATGCCCATGGATGCAGACTTCTAATAGAAGTTCTTTGTCAAAGAGGGCAAATAGTCGGATATCTAGATTGATTCTTGCAAATGTCTTCCTTTGGTTATTTTGTGGGAATAATCTAGAACACCGGCTATGCAGAAAGTTAGATATGCTATGTCCCTTGATGCAGAACTTCTAATAGAAGTTCTCTGTCAAAGCAGGCAAATAATCAGATATTTAGATCTATTCTTGCATATGCCTTCCTCTGGATAATCTGTGAGAATAATCTAGAAGAACGGCTCTGCAGAAATTCAAGTATGCTATGTCACTTGATGTAGACTTCAATAGAAGTTTCTTTGTCATAGCTGGCAAAATAGTCGGATATCTAGATCTATTTTTGCAAATGTCTTCCTCTGGTTATTCTTTGGGAATAATCTAGATGACCGGCTCTGCAGAAAGTCAAGTATGCTATGCCCATTGATGCAGACTTCTAATAGAAAGTTCTCTGTCAAAGCAAGCAAATAGTCGGATATCTTGATCTATTTCTTGCAGATGTCTTCCTCTGGTTATTCCGTGAGATAATCTAGAAGATCGTCTCTGTATAAAGACATGATGCTATGTCCCATGATGCAGACTTCTTATAGAAGTTCTCTGTCAAAGCGGACAAATAGTTGGTTATCTAGATCTATTCTTGCAGATGTCTTCCTCTTGATATTCTGTGGGAATGATCTAGAAGACCGGCTGTGCAGAAAGACATGTATGCTATGTCCCTTGATGCAGACTTCTAATAGAAGTTCTGTGTCAAAGCAGGCAAAATATTCGGATATCTAGATCCATTTTTGCAGATGTCCTCTTCTTGTTATTCTGTGGGAATAATCTAGAAGACCGGCTCTGCAGAAAGTCAAGTATGATATGTCCCTTCATGCACACTTCTAATAGAAGTTCTCTGTCAAAGCTGGCAAATAGTCGGTATATCTAGATCTATTATTAAAGATGTCTTCCCTCTAGTTATTCTGTGGGAATAATCTAAAAGACCGTTCTGCAGAATGTCAAGTATGGTATATCCTTTGATGCAGACTTCCAACAGAAGTTTTCTCTCAAAGCAGGCAAATAGTCGGATATCTAGATCTATATTGGCAGATATCTTCCTCTGGTTATTCCGTGGGAATAATCTAGAAGACCGGCTCTGCAGAAAGTCAGGTATGCTATGTCCCTTCATGCAGACTTTCAATAGGAGTTCTTAGTCAAAGCAGGCAAATAGTCGGATATCTAGGTCTATTATTGTAGATGTCTTCCCTCTAGTTATTTTGTGGGAATAATCTAAAAGACTGGCTCTTCAGAAAGACAAGTATGCTATGTCCCTTGATGCACACTTCTAATAGAAGTTCTCTGTCAAAGCAGGCAAACAGTTGGATATCTAGATCTATTTCTGCAAATAATCTAGAAGACAGACTAAGCAGAAAGTCAAGTATGCTATGTCCTTTGATGCAGACTTCTAATAGAAGTTCTTTGTCAAAGCGGGCAAATAGTCGGATATATAGATCTATTCTTGAAGATGTCTTCCTCTGGTTATTTTGTGGGAATAGTCTAGAAGACTGGCTCTACAGAAAGTCAAGTATGCTATGTCCCTTGATGCAAACTTCTAATAGAAATTATCTGTCAAAGCGGGCAAATAGTCGGATATCTAGATCTATTCTTGCATATGTCTTCCTCTGGATAATCTGTGGGAATAATCTAGAAGACCGGCTCTGCAGAAAGTCAAGCATACTTTGTCCCTTGATGCAGACTTCCAATAGAACTTCTTTTTCAAAGCTGGCAAATAGTCGGATATCTAGATCTATTCTTGTAAATGTCTTCCTCTGGTTATTCTGTGGGAATAATCTAGAAGACCGGCTCTGCAGAAAGTCAAGTATGCTATGTCCCTTGATGCAGACTTTTAATAGAAGTTCTCTGTCAAACCGAGCAAATAGTCGGATATCTAGATCTATTCTTGCAGATGTCTTCCTGTGGTTATTCTGTGTGTATAATCTAGACGACTGGCTCTGCAAAAAGACAAGAATGATATGTCCCTTGATGCACACTTCTAATAGAAGTTCTCTGTCAAAGCGGGCAAACAGTTGAATATCTAGATCTATTCTTGCAAATAATCTAGAAGACAGACTCTGCAGGTGAAAGGTTTCAAGTATGCTATGTCCACTTGGATGCATACTTCTAATAGAACGGTTTCTCTGTCAAAGTGGGCAAATCGTCAGATATTTAGATCTATTCTTGCAGATGTCTTCATCTTGTTATTCTGTAGGAATAATCTAGAAGACCTGCTCTGCAGAAAGTTAAGTATGTTATGTCCCTTGATGCAGACTTTTAATAGAAATTCTCTGTCAAAGCAGGCAAATAGTAGGATATCAAGATCCATTCATGCAGATGTCTTCCTCTATCTATTCTGTGGGAATAATCTAAAAGATAAGGCTCTTTCGAAAGACAAGAATGCTCTGTCCCTTGCAGACTTCTAATAGAAGTTTCTGTCAAAGATGGCAAATAGTCGGATATCTAGATTTATTCTTGCAGATGTCTTCTCTGGTTATTCTGTGGGAATAATCTAGATGACTGGCTCTTCAGAAAGACAAGAATGCTATGTCTCTTGATGCAGACTTCTAATAGAAGTTCTTTTTCAAAGCAGGCAAATAGTTTGATATATATCTCTATTCTTACAGATGTCTTCCTTTGGTTATTCTGTGGGAATAATCTAAAAGACCGGCTCTTCAGAAAGACAAGTATGCTATGTCCCTTGATGCACACTTTTAATAGAAGTTTCTCTGTCAAAGCGGGCAAAACAGTTTGATATCTAGATCTATTCTTGCAAATAATCTAGAAGACAGACTCTGCAGAAAGTGAAATATGCTATGTCCCTTGATGCACACTTTCTAATAGAAATTCTTGTGATCAACAAAGCGGGCAAACAGTTGGTATATCTAGAATCTATTCTTCGTAAATAATCTAGAAGATAGACTCTGCTGAAAGTCAAGTATGCTATGTCCCTTGATGCAGACTTCTAATAGAAGTTCTTTGTCAAAGCGGGCAAATAATTGGATATCTAGATCTATTCTTGCAGATTTCTTACTCTGGTTATTCTGTAGGAATAATCTATAAGAGCGGCTCTGCAGAAAGTTAAGTATGCTATGTTTCTTGTTTCAGACTTCTAATAGAAGTTCTATTTCAAAGCTGGCAAGTAGTCGGATATTTAGATCTTTTCTTGCATATGTCTTTCTGTGGTTATTCTGTGGGAATAATCTAAAAGACGGGCTCTTCAGAAAGACAAGTATGCTATGTCCCTTGATGCACACTTCTAATAGAAGTTCTCTGTCAAAGCAGGCAAACAGTTGGATATCTAGATCTATTCTTGCAAATAATCTCAAGACAGACTCTGAAGAATGTCAAGTATGCTATGTACCTTGATGCAGACTTCTAATAGAAGTTCTCTGTCAAAGCGGGCAAACTAGTCGGATATCTAGATCTATTCTTGCATATGTCTTCCTCTGGATAATCTGTGGGAATAATCTAGAAGACCGGCTCTGCAGAAAGTCAAGTATGCTATGTCCCTTGATGCAGACTTCTAATAGAAGTTCTTTGTCAAAGCTCGCAAATAGTCGGATATCTAGATCTATTCTTGCAAATTTCTTCCTCTGGTTATTCTGTGGGAATAATCTAGAAGACCGCTCTGCAGAAAGTCAAGTATTCTATACCCCTTGATGCAGAATTCTAATAGAAGTTCTCTGTCAAAGCGATCAAATAGTCTTATATCTAGATCTATTCTTGCAGATGTCCTCCTCTGGTTATTCTATGGGAATAATCTAGAAGACAGGCTCTGCTGAAAGTCATGTATGCTATGTCCCTTGATGCAAACTTCTAATAGAAGTTCTCTGTCAAAGAGGGCAAATAGTCGGATATCTAAATCTATTCTAGCAGAAGTCTTTCTCTGGTTATTCTGCTGGATTAATATAGAAGACCGGCTCTGCAGAAAGAAAAGTATGCTACGTCCCTTGATGCAGACTTCTAATAGAAGTTCTCCGTCAAAGCGGGCAAATAGTCGGATACCTAGATCTATTCTTGCAGATGACTTCCTCTGGTTATTCTGTGGGAATAATCTAGAAGACAGGCTCCGCAGAAAGTCAAGTATGCTATGTCCCTTGATGCAGACTTCTAATAGAATTTCTCTGTCAAAGAGGGCAGATAGTCGGATATCTATATTGATTCTTGCAAATGTCTTCCTCTGGTTTTTTTGTGGGAATAATCTAGAAGACCGGCTCTTCAGAAGGACAAGTATGCTATGTCCCTTGATGCAGACTTTTAATAGAAGTTCTCAGTCAAAGCAGGCAAATAGTTTGATATCTAGATCTATTCTTGCAGATGTCTTCTTCTGGTTATTCTGTGGGAATAATCTAGAAGACCGGCTCTGCAGAAAGTCAAGTATGCTATGACCCTTGATGCAGACTTCTAATAGAAGTTCTCTGTCAAAGCGGGCAAATAGTCGGATATCTAGATATATTCGTGCAGATGTCTCCTTCTGGTTATTCTGTGGGAATAATCTAGAAGACCGACTCTGCAGAAAGTCAAGTATGCTATGTCCCTTGATGCAGAATTTTATTAGAAGTTCACTGTCAAAGCGGCAAATAGTTGGATATCTAGATCTATTCTTGCAGATATCTTCTTCTGGTTATTCTGTTGGAATAATCTAGAAGACCGGTTCTGCAGAAAGTCTAGTATGCTATGTCCCCTGATGCAGACTTCTAATAGAAGTTCTCTGTCAAAGCGGGAAAATAGTCGGATATCTAGATCTATTCTTGCAGATGTCCTCCTCTGGTTATTCTGTTGGAATAATCAAGAAGATTGCAATGCCTCTGATTATGATGCAACATCATCAACTGGTGACCAGTCAGAATCCTTCACATGGGCTGTTTCTTTGCAGCCGTAAAGACAAGTCTGACGGAGGAATGAGGTCAAGCTCGCAGGATGAGAGATAAATGCTGTTTAGAGGAAGGAGGACCAGCTCTCATTTTGAGAGCCAATAGCTGTTCGGAGGAAGGAAAAAGTTGGTTTTCTGTATATGGTAAAATTTTATTCTGTCGTGTCTATGATTATTAAAACATCAAGAAATGGAATTTTGTTGTCTGTTTCCCATTCAACTTTTTATTTGATGCTGGGCACTAATGCATTTAATTTGAAAGGAATTCATCAAAATTGCCCCATCTATTATCACAAAATGTTAGAATATCATCTACATATCGCATCAACAGCATGTTTTCGGGTTTTATTGCATTTATTACTGTAGTTTCAAAGTATTCCATGTACAGATTGGCTAAAACAGGACTTAAAGGAATACCCATACTACACCCAAATGAATGATTCCCCGAATGAAAATACATTATTAGATGCAGAGAATTCAACTAACTTTATTATTTTGTCAAGCGCCAATGGGAAATGATCTGAATAGGGATATAATATTTCCCTCAAAAATTGAAGAACGTCCTGTACTGGTACTTTTGTGAATAGGGAATCTATGTCAAGGCTTAAAAGTTTTATGTTGTTAAGTGGTATATGTGCTTCTCTGAATTTGTGACAAAAATCTTCCAAATGTTTAATGCGACTGAGAGAGAAAATGCCTAAAAAAGGGGAAAGGAGGACAGCTAACCATTTAGAAATTTTGTGATTGAAAGCTCCGGCACATGAAATGATGGGTCTGAATGGAAGATTGTCTTTGTGAGTTTTGGGAAGGCCATAAAAGTAGGGCAGTTTAGGATTAATTAATTTAAATTTCTCTAATAGTTCAATGCTCTTTTTGTCTTGGCCAATTAATCTTACCTTCCGAAAAAATTCTGTGGGGACGTTTTGGAGGGGATTTTTCGCCAGTTTGTCATAAGTGTTTGTGTCGCTAAGGAGTTGGTACAAGAGTCAAATGTTGGAATCAGCCTTGATTAAAGAGAGGCAGGTAATGAACATCTCAAAAGGAGCATGGGATTCAGATGTGATCGACAAGATTTTCATTCAACCAACGCTTAAGAAGATTAAGGGAAGATTATCAGCGGGAGTGACCTAAATTGGCTTACCTGTGGATGGATCTCTTGGTACAAATACCATCTTTTCTGAGAGATCATGACTATTTAAGTAAAATTAAATTTACAGAAGATGTAATCTACATAGAAACCCATTAATCGTTTTTAATAAAAAGAAAAAGTATTTGAAAGTATATGGCATGAAAACATAATTAAACCTAAGGACGGAAAAGTATATCTGGACAGCATAGGTGATCACGAAGCATAAAATATGATGCACATTATATTAAGAAAAAAAAAACACAAACTAACAGTGAACAATAATGTAAAATTCCGAACCAGAAAAAAAACTCCAAACCTCATTTTTGCTTTACCCGTGAAATGAGAAAATCCTGAAATAATCTTGGGGATTCGTCATGCTGAGGAGAAAAATACAGAATTACGTTGCAACAGAATTCGTCAAGCTTATCCCAGAATTGTGCAAAGCTGCTTAATTATTAAATAGAGTGCAATGTTGCTGGCAAAAAGGAAATAAGAGAATGTCATCTGTCTGAATACTACCTCTCTGGAGATCTAAATACCTTCATTTTTTTTGTGTAAGGATTTCAGGCTTTTATGTGTACATTTTTATATGTAATGGAAAGAGTAATAATGAATAGCCATTATAACGCATCTATATTTCTAAGTATATAAATTATCATTTATTATTGCAAGGACTGTAGAACCATTAATCCCTTCAATGAAATGCATTTTGCCTGATATGAATAGCATGGCTCTCTCTCTCTCTCTCCTCTCATAGTGTTATGTACAAATTTATTTCATTTAATGAAGTATATTAAAAGATTTGGGATGTTTTCATGCAGACTAATATATTATTTATCTTTTATATGTACATAATTTTATGGACTTAATCAGAACCTGATATGAAATGTAATGTACCATTACATTTCATATCTTTCGTCACATTTATAGCTTGATTCTTAAACGAAAAATCTGAGTGTGTTGTATTTAATGTCAACAGGACAGCGACGTCCTGCACACGGTCATGAATTCACAGAAAATTAAAAGCAAATTCGTATTATCTCTCGTGTGATCCCTTCGTATTCAGCCGAAGATATCTCGCTCTCGGTGCTGATTTACAACTAAAGTGGATTAGAGCGAGAGAGAGAGAGAGAGAGAGAGAAAAGAGAAAGAGAGAGAGAGCGAGAGAAGAAGGAAAGAGAGAGTGAGAGGAGAGAGGATGAGGAGAGAGAGGAGGAGAGAGACGAGAGATGAGAGAGAAGAGAGAGAGTAAAGATACATAGTTTTCCACTAAGGATGCAGTATAGTTGTTTTCACAAGATCAATTTCATACAATATATATTATGTTATTATATTAATATATATATTATATTATATAATATATATATATTATATATATTATATAATATATTATATATTAATATATATTAATATATATTTATATATTAATAATATATATATATTATAATATATATAATATATATTATATCTATATATATATATATATATATATATATATTAATATATATTTATCTATATATTAATATATATATAAATATATTATATATCTATATCTATATGTATATATATATATATATAATTATATTATATAATAATATACATATATATATATATATATATATATATATATATATATATATACTATATGTATAATTATAATATTAAATATATATGTATATAATATATATATATATATTATTATATTATATATAATATATAATATATATATATATTATAATATTATAATATATCATGTATGTATGTGTGTGTGTGTGTGTGGCTGAACTCGCATGATCTTCATTCAGTCTCGTTAACATGTTTCCTTCCAATGCAATTCACTAATTTCCGCATATACTCGAAACTACAGTGACACATTGCCTTTTATCTTCCTCCAATGATATTCAATGTATCTTTGAGCTACAATTCTCCGTCTTGCATTGCCCATTCATGCCTCCACATCTGAGGATAGTATATAGTTTATACAGAGCCTCCATCTTAGCACTCCCTAACCTCCCTTCCCTCTTTCCCACGGACGTTCTCTCCACCGTGAGTTGAATACTGATGTTCTTACTTTATGACAGCAACTAATAAAAAAGGCCGTTTTATATTTGTATATTCCGTCTACCTGCCTTTACTTGTATACTGTATTTTTAAATACAGGTGGCAATTAATATTCGTATTCATCTGTTTTTATTCGTATTTTGT
>NC_087200.1:216135571-216140008 GCF_015104395.2 Macrobrachium nipponense
TCGTCTTATCTTCAAACAGAAAATAAATGTTTGTATGTTTGTGTGGTGTTTTTACGTTTCATGGAACCAGTGGTTATTCAGCAACGGGACCAAAGGCTTTGCGTCGAGAGTGAACTTCTATCGATGTGGTTCGGAAGTGAAGTAAAGCCGTTGGTCCCGTTACTGAATAGCTACTGGTTCCATGCAACGTAAAAACATCATACAAACAAAAACACATTTATTTTGTGTTTGAAGATATGAATGAACATAAAAGTGGAATGTTTTCTCTATCCTGTTTTTAATTATGCGTTAACAGTGTTTCTTTAAGTTCTATATAATAACTGTAAACTGATTATATTTTGGTCCCATAATAAATATGCTAATTACATTTTCATCCTATAATACTTGTATACTAATCATATTTTGGTCTAAAGATAACTGTATACTAACCAGTTGTTTTCCCAGAGTCTATTACTTGGTTCGGCTTCAGGAATTTCTTGGTGGTTGTCTTCCCCTCTTAGTTGGCTGTATGGTCTTTTCTGGTTGGTTTTGAATAGTTTGTTTTGTTGGTATCCCTTATTCGTGTTCATGTACCGTTGGATATTATGTTGTTTGGCCTTAAGCCTCTGTTTCACATCTTCTTTTGTGCTGTTTAGTCCCCTCTTGTACTTTGTATTTCTCGTTGAGTTCCTCCCTTGTTTTCTTGCTTCTTAGCCTTTTTTCTGCCATCTCTTTCAGTTTACTCAAGTCAGATCTCAACACCATGATTTCCTTTTCCAGGCGCCTTTTCCAAGGAGGTTGTTGTTTTGGTTTCTGTTGGGTTGGTTGTGTGGTGGTGTTGGTGTTCGAATCCCCATCAGTTCTGCTACTAATCTTCCTCCTGCATATGCCAAGTTATTTGTTTCTGTGATACTGGTGGTGTGTATTATGGCCATTATTTCATTGACCTCACTGTTTTCTCCCTTAATTTCTTGGTGTTGTAGGCTTTCATGGAGGGGATCTTTGTTCTCTCTGTATCTGGTTCCATCCATTGTCTAATCTTTTCTACCCATTCCGTCCTCTCTGTTACTTCGTCGGTGTTTCTTAGTGTGTCGTTGTTGATACCTCATCATCCCTGTCGCTTCTAAGGCATCGTCTCTCAGTTCGTCTTCGTGTAATTCGTTGTCGTGTGACATTTCCCTTTCCAGATCTTCTCTTTCTGTTGGGGAGAGCCAGTTCTTTTTCTTTATGTTTCTTACTTGGTCTGCCAGCCTCTGCTCTGTTTGGGGGATGTTATTCCTCTCATTCCAGATGTTAACCAACTTTCTTCTTATATCCTCTCGTCCGTTCGGGTTGCTTCTGATGTAGCATCTCCATATTTCCTTATTTTCTTCTCTTGTCCATTTCTTTCTTTGGTTTGCTTCTCTAGCTCCAATCTCAGGCTGTTGTTGGTTACTGTCGTTTTGGTGGTTAGTTGCTGGATGACGACCTCCTAGTACCTCACCGTCTTCCCTTTCAAAATGGGTTGAATACCTGGCTGCCGGACGAAGCTCCTCTGTTGCCAGAGGTCCCATTTACGTCGTTGTCGTTTAGTCCTTCATTTCTTAACATCATTGCTGAGTTTTTGCTATTTAACTCATAGCTGGACCCTACCCCATCAGGGATAGGTACTCATTTACAGTGAGTAGACTGAGGAAATTATGGTAAAGATCCTTTCCCAAGGAATCAACGCCGAGGAGAGCGGTCACCCATCCAACGACTGACCAGCCCAATGTTGCTTAACCAGTCCATTGACGACCTAACCCACTCTGCCACGGTGCCAAATATTATTATTATTATTATTATTATTATTATTATTATTATTATTATTATTATTATTATTATTAATTATTAGGGAGAAGGCCTTCTCTGAGGGCAGTAGCATTGAATATTATAGCGGTTTCAACGGCATTTAATTTATATAGTTCTTCTCAATTCTTCTTATTATCTTTTTCTCGTCAGCATGTAGCTGGTGTATCAGGTTTCCTAAGGACATATAAAGATTTCAGTTGTCTTAGTTTATTTCCTCAAACCGTGGCTTGATATTAAAATAGTTTCGACGAACCCTTCTTTCAAGCTTTAATCGACTAATGGCGATTCTCTCTCTCTCCTCTCTCTCTCTCTCTCTCTCTCTCGTCTCTCTCTCTCTCTCTCTCTCTCTCTCAAGAATGACTGCATCCACCAAAATCTGCTTGTATGAAATACAGGGTGTCCATAAAGTCCCATTACCATTACAAGTATTGTTTGCTTAGAATGGTACTGGGACTTATGGACACTCTGTATATGATCAAGTTTCCAAGGGAAATTTCCTTCCGTTAAATTATATGAACCTCACCTATCCGCATCATCATGTAGCGAGAGACGAAACGGAGGCAAGTATTGCATAATTCAATCAACGGTGGTGTTTGCTTAGTTAATGGAAAGGGAGTGTCTAGATCACCTTGAGTGGAGGAGGTTGGGGCCGGGGGCGGGGGAGACGAACGAGTCATGTAGGTTTAAATTGCCTTCAGTAAATCATGATGTAGGTTTGAATCTGTTGTGTTTCTCTTGATTGTTGATTCCGAAGTGTTTGGATTGGATACGTTTGATGGTTTCATATGCATGTATTATATACGAAAGTAAGATTATTCATCAGTCTAGTACGATCTTTAACGAATACAAAAGAAAGCTGATTTAATCTGCAAGTATTTTCGAATTATGGATAACAATAATGACCAATTATATTAGGTTTCGTTGTAAACCCTTAACAATGACGTAACCCAATTTATCTAGATAAATTATTATAAACTTGGGTAATAATACTTACTCAAAAACTTTTTCTTTTTTTTCCAAAAACCCCCGGAAAAAGGTTTTAATGTTCTTTCAAAGGGTAATTATCTATTTCCATGCATAAATTTATATGAATATAAATTCTCTCTCTCACACTAAAATTTTAACTACTAACTTATAGCTAATGCATAAAGAGAAAATAGCAGATAATGTATTTTGTTAAGAATCTCGTGTTATCAAAAAGTAACTAAAGCTTAAATAATTCTTTATAAATTTACTCATACAGTAAAGGCATTTATTTTGTTCATTTAAGTGATAAATAAGTAATTATATATACAGAATAGGAAAGGGTCCCTCTTTTAAAGCTAATGCTATTGAAAGAAAAAAAACTTATTAACCAGTAATTTTTCACTAATAATAATAATAATAATAATAATAATAATAATAATAATAATAATAAATAATAATAACTAACTCACTCAGACAGACTAAACCTTATATTAAAAAAGGTAAGCTAATTGGAATTAGTGACGAAGGGTAATTCAACGCAAAGAAGAGTTAGATATCAATCACTATTTCCAGTACACTCCATATATTAATTAGAAAGAAAGCTGGTTAGTGATTAAACTAAATTGGTCGAATTCCAAATAAAATAAGATATATATCTCCATTTCAGAAGACCTGCAGCTTGTCATGGATTTTGAATATCATTTAAATTATCCTCTGCCTCAAAATTCCTCTATCATTTTGCAAGATTTCCACCTCAGCTGTTCTGTGAAATGTACATTTCCTAGGACTTTATCCTCCGAAAATTCATGGCTTCCTGGATCCTAATTCGAGTGGCCGAAATCTCGGTCACACCTTCCGGAAGAAATAATGTGTAGTCAGCGAATGTTTAAATTGGCCTCGACTTCGCCTCAACAGGGAGATGAATCTTGTGGCCGACAGAAGCTTTTGCATTTGGCAGTGGTTGATGGGGGTAAGTTTCTTTTCTCAGAGAGAGAGAGAGAGGATGAGAGAGGGTGGAGAGAGAGAGAGACGAGAGAGAGAGAGAGAGAGAGAGAGAGAGAGAGGGAGTTATTGTTGTTTCGTCTCCTCACGCTGCCCAAACTCTTGTAGTGATATCCAGTGCGTTGTTAGCATTAATATATTTCCATCAATATATATATATATATATATATATATATATATATATATATATATATATATACTAATATATATATATATATATATATATATATATATATAATTTTCTTTTTTTTCTTTTTTTTCTTTTTCTTTTTTTATAAAGGAGATGGTCGACACTGGAAGCCCCTTCCCAAGGGAAGTTACACCGTACCGCATTCACAGAGATTTGTAGTCCTCTGGAGATTCAAAATAAAGAAAAATATGATATTATAGTACATGCAGAAAGGGCTACGCTTCAAGATTGCTCAAAATAATAAACGTTTATATGCCTTATCATTCCATGATCCTTCAATGAAAGACTGTTATGTCACAAATTATAAAGAGCTGCATCTATGCACATATTAGCTACATATGTATTTCCATTTTATGTCCCTCGTGTTTGCTTTTTGTTGAACAAATATGATCACCCTTTAATTACTTCTGCTTTAATTACTTCTGCTTTTGTCGGATTAGGTCGAGGCTTCCTTAAACAAGTCAATTCTG